>NC_045549.1:50136437-50313937 GCF_009769535.1 Thamnophis elegans
TCTCCTGGTAGAAGGCTGCATTGACCCTGGACTTAATGAAGCACAATGGAACAACACCAGCAGGTGACATGGCTCCCCAAATCAACACGACTGAAGCCCATGTCCAGGATCCATCTGTGTGTGGTGGCTCTTGATGCACTGACTCCAGCCTCAGTCCACTCATTGTGAAAGTCCCCAACACTTTTGAATGGCCTTTTCCTGACAATCCTCTCCAGGCTGCAGTCATCCCTGCTCCTTTTGCACCTTTTTCTTCCACACTTTTCCCTTTCACATAACTTTCTATTAATGTGCTTTGATACAGCACTTTGGGAACATCCAACTTCGTTTGCAATTACCTTTGGAGGCTTTCCCTCCTTATGGAGGGTGTCAATGATGATTTTCTGCACAACTGTCAGGTCAGTAGTCTTTCCCATGATTGTGATTCCTACTGAACCAGACTGAGAGACCATTTAAAGGCTCAGGAACCCTTTGCAGGTTTTATGGCTTAATTAGCTGATTAGAGTGGGACACTTTGAGCCTAGAATATTGCACCTTTTCACAATATTCTTTCTGAGATTGTTGATTTGGGTTTTCATGAGCTGTAAGCTATAATCATCACAATTATGACAAATCACAGCTTGAACCATCTTGCTTTGCATGTAATGAGTTTATCTCATATATTAGTTTCACTTTTTAAATTGCAGTACTGAAATAAATGAACTTTTGCACGATATTCTAATTTTTTGAGGTTCACCTGTATTTCAAATTTATTTTTACTGCCTGAATGATAATGTAATTCTTCATGACATCTGCTGTTGGATATTTTGTAATCTAGAGTTACAGATAAAGAATGTGACACATTTTGGTGACAATAACGAGCAAAAAACCAAAAAGGAATCAAAAAAAGCTTTCTGGCAGGTGGGAGGTTAGAGGATTCTATGGGTAGTCTGTATGCTACATATATATTCCAGTTGGAGCTGATGTCAGAACTTATAAAATATTATTAGGTCCATTATGTCAGAAACCATTTGAGTATTAAAAAAATCAACTGACAGGAAATAAAGAGACAAATCGCTTTTAGCTACAGTTTTTCTGTAAACTGGATATCAAACCACTACTTATGGTTATCAAAACATAATTTTACTTGATAGGTGAACTGAGCTATTTTTATATACAAAATTCTACAAAGCTTTAGTATTTTCTACACCAATCTAATACTCTGTATTTGCATGTAAAACATTTTGCTAGGATTTTAATAACCCCATTTTCACTAGCAGAAGCACCACAGGCCAATTGTTAGCTATTTCTAGGCCACCCCGTGGACAGATGCAAGCACCTCATGGGCCAAATGCAGCCCATGGGCCTTGAGTTTGACACCCTGATATAGAGAGTCATTTCTTTTAGAAATTGTTTGTTCCTTATTATATTCAATTTGGATGTAGTCTTATTTAGGTTGGAGATTGAATTTCAGAGTGGATAGAGTTGCCTGTAGACCAGTAGTTCCCAACGTGGGGCCGACACTTCACAGGGGGGCAATTTGAACCTTGTTTAAACCAAGTTAATGGCCTTTTAGGCTACCTCCATGTGAGTTGAGTTCACTTTTTGAGTAAAGTAAGAATTAAGAATTACATGTCACTGGGGGGGGGAACGACACACATCTGGATTTTAAAGATGCTTAGGTGGGGCATGGTCAAAAAAAGGTTGGGAACCACTGCTCTAGATTCCATTTGTTCTGCCAGTAATTCATTTAGTTTACACTTGTTCATGTATAATTGGGTCTTCTATGGGCATAAGCACATACATGGAATATATTTTACAAATCACAACAGCATCAGTCTCTTTTTCATTACTATGTTTCTATTTGCTAGTTTGTTTAAGGATTAAAATTTTTAATAGTTCATACATGTTGAAAATGTAAAAGATTTGATCATAAATTTAGAAAAAAATTCTAATTTAAAAATTTTAAATTCTAAAAGTTCATTAAAAATTTAAAATTTTCAATGTTGAGTAGGACTTAAATTCAAGAGATTGCTCTCTAGGTATAGTTTGTAATCTTCTCTGGGTATATAGTTTGTAATCCACAGATGTATAATAAATGGCAGATGAATATATAAAATTACAGATGAATAAAAGATGAAAAAAAATCTCAGCTAAAAGAAAAAAAAATGGTATCTCAGCTGAAAATAAAAATGTGATATCAGCTTGTAGTTATTGTAAAGGTATGTAGCAATATGCACTTTGGTTTTAAAACAAAAAAATTTTTTTTGCAGTTTATATTGAAAGCTTAAAAGAGTACAGTTGTGCTTCATTGACATAACAAAGGATAGGGCTGCTTAACAAAGACAAGGGCTGCTTTCTTCCCAGCAAGGAAGGGAAAGCTGAACAGAAATCTGATATTTGCTGAAAGGGGGTCACACCTCTTTTTGCAGGAAATCTCAGTCTGCATTTTGGAGATGCTATATTAGCTCTCTACTCCTTGCCTTAAATTCTTCCCTATCCTCCCTGTCTTAAATTGCTCCATACTTATCCCTTTCCTCTATGCCTTCCTTTGCCCCTCACCTGCTGTTCTGTGTTCAGCCAGTCTTACTAGTTGCCCCCAGCTGCCTCCAGCCATTGCTCCTCTGGGTTGTCTGTTCTGTGCTCAGCTGGTCTACCTCTGTGCGGCCTCCAGCCATTGCTCCTTCACTGCCACCCTGTTGAATGCGAGTGCTTAATATCCCTTATCACTACAGTGCGCCCTGAATTTTTGTATAAACCCATGCTCAATTGGATTCACTTTTCATCTTCTTCCACTGCCCCCTGCCCACGGTGTCATTTCTTGTGTTTCATTTCCAGTGGTGGGTTTCTTGTGCTTCATTTCCAGTGGTGGGTTTCAAATCCCGTTCCAACCAGTATGGTCGGAATGAGCTTGCTGGCATCCACGGGGACACGTGCAGCACACACATGCGACTTGGTGCTTTCCTGAGCCGCCGCAATGCTCCAGCTGCTCAATTGAGCATTGCGCAGATGCTGTACGCACTGTGCACGTGCACAAAAGTGCTGAAGACCTAAAAGGACGGTAAGGAGTGAGGGCAGGTTGGTGGGCCCTCTGGAGCACCGTACCGTACCAGTATTTGGTGCTCCAGGCTGGTTCTGGTACGTGCGTACCGGGTAGTATTGCCTGCACCCAGCACTATTCATTTCCCAAAGAGCTTCTGTGAACTAACCCCAGAAAGAGGGTCTGGTCAGGGACATCTGTTCAGCATCTGGTTTGCCTCCTGTTGTCATTTGTTCACCACTCAATACCTAGAATTGTCTGCTAGGAATTTTCCCCAGAACCCTTTGAAAAAGGGTGCCGGTCTTACCTGATACGCCTCTTCTCATAAGGTGGAGATAGCATCCAGGCAAAGACATGGTAAAGCTGTCCCAGCTTTCAACTCAGTCCCTCAGCAAGCATGGATGTGTCATCCATTGTTCCTGACAACCTTATTTGACATTCCTTCTAATTTGTGAACATAATCCCTCTTCAGAAGGGGGAGACTGACTGCGCTGTGAATGGGCAGGTGAGTGTGCCCCAAACTCTGGTAAAGTACCTGTGTTCTCTAGGTGTAACTCAGGCACTTCCAAGGATGCATGCCTAGACTGCTGTTGTAGCCCGGCCGCAATGCCTTGCTTTGTTGCATTAACAATGATATCTTGGAAATTTGGCTACACCATTGGATTTGGCTGCAGTTCTGGATGAAGGCCTGCAGCAGTAGGTGTAAATGTGGCTTCTGGAGCCATCCTGCCTGAGGAATGAGGCTGATCTACTATGGCAGTTGAACTGTGTAAATCAGACACAGATCCCCCTAGCCCTGAGGTGTTGATAGGGAAAACAGGGCTTGAGGAAGAAATGTGCTCTTCAGCTTCCACTGGCAACAGTTTGCCCGCAGTAGGAGTGCCCTGACTACCCTCTGACATGGGAGTCTTGAGCCTTTTGGCTGCTAGCTTTGGAGCACAGGCATTCCAAAGTCTTCTCCCTCCTTTTTTCGAATTTGGAGGCAGTTTTAGAGCCTTTTCCTTAGTTTGAGAGCAGCCTTGGAGCTGCACTTGTGCCTTGCTGATGAAGAGGGCAATAATGGAGGCACAGGGGAAACTACCAATAACTCTGGGATCTAAGGGTCCCTGCCTCTATCCGAACCTCCCTCGTTGATATTGGCTGCTGCTGCACCCTCCATTTTAGATTCCTGATAGTCAGTCTGACTCCCTCCTGTCAAATGGCTGTTTCGATCTCTATCTGCTAAGCAGACCAAGTATATTATTCACAAAGTCCAAGATGAAGTTGTAATTATGTTTAGAAATTAGAAGGAATGTCAAATATGGTTGTCGTGAACAAGGGATGACAGAACAAGGGATAACAAGTCTGTCCTTGCTGAGGGACTGAGTCAAAAGCTGGGACAACTTTACTATGCCTGGATGCTATCTCCACCTCAATGAAGAACTAGTTGAATCCATTAGGTGTCCTTTTAAAATTTTATTATTTATTCACACACTAATTTCGGGACTAGAAATAAGTGGTCTTTTAGATAATGTACTATTCCAACTCCCATTAGCTTTAAACAAAATGGTCATTAGTAAGACACCGTTACAGTTGCAATCAAGGATAACTGTCCATTCATTTTTTTTAAAAAAAATAGAACTTTGTGCATTATTTTTATTAATATGAGATTGCAAATAAATAAATTTAGAAGTGCATGCTTTCCTTTTCTCCTCAAGTCACAATGAGGAAGGGGTACAATGGTGTAACTGGTAGAGTTATATACTTTAAAAGAGAACTGTAAAGATTACAACTATATTTTTAATAATAATAAAGGCAAGAAGTGTGTAATATAATATAACCTATATATAATTTTTGGAGGAAATTTAGAAATGGGATTTGATACTGAATCTATAATAGTAGTGAATTGACATCTGATTATTGTAGCAAGAACAAAGGAGAATAGTTCTTAATAGGAGCGCTGATGACTGTGGATAGGGATATCAAACCTTAATTATCTATAAAGAACAGGGTTGGTAAAGAATTACATTAGAAGCAGAATTTAATAAAAGGTTTAAAAGATTAAACTCATATAATTTGTAAAGGCAGACTGTTGTAAATATGTAAAGTATGTTTAATAATAAAAAGACAGCTACAATACTTTGAATTTAAGATATAGTTCATCTTATAATGAGCTCTATGGGATATTTTTTTGCAGAGGTATATCACCTTTGAATTGTACTTTAGTGTCTGCTATGAAATGGAAAATGTTCACACCTGTATGCATATCTTATTGGAAGATATTATCCATGAGGTATCAAATATATTTATGATAACCAGTGTTAATATTATAGCACAGTGAAGCCTGAGTAATAAGGAAGAAGTGGCTAGAGTGTTGATCGTACAACAGATACCTTGTTTCCCCCAAAATAAGACCTCCCCGGATAATAAACCCAATCGGGCTTTTGAGCACATGTGCTCAAATAAGCCCTCCCGCGAAAATAAGCCGTCCCCCCCAAATATTGCAACACAGCAGCAGCCATGAGGTGACCACAGTTGCCACCTCTTGCACCTCAAAAATAATAAGACCTCCCTGAAAATAAGGCCAAGTGCTTATGTCAAAGGTCAAAAGAAAATATGACCCTGTCTTTATTTTCGGAGAAACACAGTAGGTATCGCCACAATCAGTGTAATCAAGCTGATACTCTTCATAACATTACTAAACACGTTAATAAACAGAAAATTTTGTTCCAAGTAGGAAAGCTTCTGGAAATAATGCAGATATAAATGGATTTTAAATATGTTTATATTTATATTTATATATTTATATTTATGGTGTTACCTGTATAGTAAAGTAAAGTTCTTATTTCTAGCATCCATTGAACAAATGGTTAGATCCGGGATGGCAAACCTATGGCACACCTGCCACAGGTGGCACACAGAGCCATTTGTCAGGCCACGCGAGACGCTGCCCTGTCAGCTGACCAGTGCGTGCATGCTGAGGGTCAGGCTTGAGAGGCTTTATAGGAGCCTTGGGAGGGCAAAAAGAGCTCCCCAGCCCCCCCGGAGGCCCTCCAGAGGCTTCATGAGCTTCCTTGAAGCCTCTGGAGTGCAAAAAAACGGCCCTATGGGCAAACCAGAGGTCCGAGAACGGACTTCAGGTTTGCTCGGAGGATTGTTTTGACTGCTCCAAAGGCTTCAGGGAAGCCTCCTGAAGGTCCCTGAAGCATTCGGAGCACTTAAAACGACCCTCTGAGCAAACCGGAAGTGATTTCTGTTTTGCTTCGAGGGTAGTTTTGACAGCTCCGAAGGCTTCAGGGAAGCCTCCTGAAGATGCCTGAGGGCCCCGAGATATTTGTCAGGGCACACAAGGCGCTCCCCTGTCAGCTGGCCAGCGCGCATGTGTGCCAGCTGAGTTCACCCTTTTTAAAGCCATTTTTCGCCCTCCCCAGGCTCTAGAAGCTTTATAGGAGCCTTGGGAGGGCAAAAAGAGCCCCCTGCCCCCCCCCTGGAAGCCCTCCGGAGGCTTCATGAGCTTCCCTGAAGCCTCCGTAGCACAAAAAAAATGGCCCTATGGGCAAACCAGAAGTTCGGGAATGGACTTCCAGTTTGCTTGGAGGGTTGTTTTGACTGCTCCAAAGGTTTCAGGGAAGCCTCCTAAAGGTCCCTGAATCCTTCGGAGCGCTTAAAACGACTCTCCGAGCAAACTGGAAGTGACTTCCGCTTTGCTCAGAGGGTCATTTTGACTGCTCCGGAGGCTTCAGGGAAGCCTCCTGAAAGTCCCTGAAGTCTCCAGAGGGCTTCCGAGGGGGTGGGGGAGGCTGTTTTCGCCCTCTCCAGGCTCCTATAAACCCCCTGGAGCCTAGGGAGGGTGAAAAAAGCATGCAAAAATTGGGGAGGAGCACCTGTAGTGCGCGCATGCGCACTGGGGGTGTCACACATTGCATTATGGATGCGGCATGCCCGCACATGACCCCACTGCGCTCCCCCCACTTATGGCATACGAGCCAAGAAAAGGTTTGTCATCGCTGGGTTAGATCATACTTTTGGTTTTAAAATTATACCTTTTACGGTTTAGTTGTTTATACACATTCAATGTGAAAGCAAACAAAGCAAGCCAAAGTTGCTTTTGGCATCATGCATGAACTTTCTTTTAAAAAAAAAATCCCTAAATTTTATAATGTTCCACTGCTATCAATAGGTTGCAAATTGCCCAAACTAAAATATATCATGTATGAAAAAAATGGTTTATAGAGTAGCCCATCCTAATTTTATGACTTTTTCTTTTTATTCTTATTCTTTTTACTATGAGGTACTTAATATTATTTGAAGAGGTTCACTATTTCAGCAAAAATTCATATCTCTTTGAAAAATGGAATTATATGATTCTGCTTTGAACATAGGTTTAAATGTGTATTCTTACTTGCTTTGTTGTGCTGCTCAAAGTTATGGATACAATACATTCAGATTCTCTTTGTATCTGAAAACTTTGGATAATTTTCAAGCACCAACAAATATAATTAATTTTGATTATATGTTTAGGGAAAGATTGCTATTAGTCTTTCAGAGCCTGGATATAAATTGTTTGCAAGAATGAACTTTTTTATGTGAAAAAATTGTGAGTGACCAAACCAGAATATGGAATACTTCAGTTTCAGTTTAAACAACACTGAAACATGGATTGTTATGGGGAAAAACATTTACACTTTCAAAAAGACAATAGCAATAGATCAAATAAAGTATAGGCTGAATATATACCATAGCCTATCAATGTATGGTATTTTATTTTATGTTTTTACTGATTCTGATTAGGCACAATAAAATCTAAAGAGAACTATGCAGATCTCTGCTGTGTCTTTTTTTAAAGAACATCAAAGTACACTGGGTTTAGAAATAAGGAAATATCTGTGAATTAAATCAGGGTTCTATGAGTGAACATAGAGTAAATATAAAGTTCATTTAAATCCAGGGTGATATTAATTTACCATCATTTTATTGCTACTGCTAAACAACAGGAAGTCAAATTTTGCTCATCCATTGCAAATATAGTTAGAGACCAATGTACCATTTGCCCTCATCTGATCTAAAGCAACGGGTTCCAAATAGAGTTTTGTTCAGCCTACTTATCCAATCCAGCTCAGAGGAAATTAATTGTCTCATGAGCAGTGGAAACCTATGTGAAGCCTGTGTTCCCTACTGTCATTTCCCTACAGCCAGACTAGTCACATTTAGATTGCTTTAAGGGTGAAGAACATCAGACTTAAGTTCCTTATACATAGTAATATCTATTAGAATTAACTGTATCCATTGTACTGTAAATGTGGTTGCATTTAAGTATGGGTGAAAAAAAAATCAATCTCTTCGCAACTGTACAAATGGAAAATAAGTACATTACAATCTCAGCATGAATGCAAATGACTTCTCACTTTACGAGTAATCAGTTCACTAATAACACTGTTAATTTTATTAATGATAATTCTACTAACAGCATCTGTAGTCTTCCATCTGAAGACTGGGACAAAATGCTCCTTCAAATATACACTTGTATGAAAATTGCTTCCTACATATTTGTTTAGTTTAATATGTCTGCACATCAGCAACATTTAGGTGAAAAGAAAACAACAGCACGAAGTTAAGCTGGAGTTAGCATTGTTCCCAGGGGAATTGACAGAAAGAGAATAGCAAAATGAGCTGGTAAAACAGGAAGCTGAAAATAGGAAAGGATTAAAGTGACACCAAGACGCTTTGTAAAAATCAGTGAAATGGAATGGGGATATGGGGGGGAAATAGTATATAATATGACAACATACTAAAATTCCAGAACCCTGTTTTCTTAGGGAAAATGCCCAAAGCTATAAAACCATGCAAAAATGAAAGCAAATCTAGGTCATAAAATGCTGAAATTATGTTTGAAATGTCTAAGTGGAAGCAAATGGTAAGTTAGCAAGGCATACTGCTGTGTCCAAACAGCCTCTTATCAGCTGGTGATCTATGTCCATCCTTAACACAAATTTCTGGGCTTTGAAATTCAGCATGAGTATCTGGAATTTATTATACGGAAAAAAAATCACCTTATGTTCTAGGGGGTATATATCATTTTCCAAGAAAGCTACCTGCCTGTATAAAATGAAATTCAGATGGGAAGTAGTTGTATACAAATGGATGCACATCTATGGCAGAGGAGAAGCCTAGTGCAAATATCCACAGCTTCCTTACCTTAGTACAAGGATTCCAATTCACCAATTCTCAAGCACATGTTTGCATGCCTCTCTGTTCTTTTGCAGCTAAGACAGAGCTTAACATGTTCTACTCTAGAAGTGTACTTTTTCCTAAATATCCTGCCTCAAGATACTATGTGCGGGTAATATAGGGCACATTGATGTTCATCAGGACATGCTCTAAGTGGCATGCTTATTGCTGGCAATCTTGGGGTTCCCATTGGTGGATGTTCACAATGCCAGGAAAAAAAAATCTCTGGAAATGTCCAATATAGGAAACCCAAGAGACACTAAACATCCCATCTCTTTCTGATTGGAAGGCGTTTGAAATAACTAATACTCAGACATCTTAATATCAGCTGAATGTTGGTTATTCTGGATATTTAGGATTAGGCTACCTCACATATAATAAACCTTCCTCAACAATCCATAAAATATCTTATGTTTCATGACTATAACCCTTTTAAGAAAAAAGAAAGGGAATAAGACATCATTTGCTTTGTTAGCACATTTACTATACTACACAAAGTTGTAAAGAAACATTTTATCTTTTTTTCCCCAATGTTGTATTAGTTTTCTGAGAATGATCTGGTTTGGGTATTACATAATGTTACTCTATAATGAAACAGTTGGCTATCTTGGTTATGGAGGCTCTGAAAAGGAGATTTCAACGTTCTGCTTTAAACATGATATTTTTAAATTAGTGAATTAGATCGGTAATTAAAATATTTCAACACAAAACAGCTAGGCATGCCATTTGGGAAATGTTAAATAGGAGTGGATTTTAAAGCGGAAGAGAACAAAACTTAGGCACAAGGAAGCCTTTGAATTTGAAAGAACACAGAAAAACTCTAGAGCTGCTATCTGGGTTATAAGCAAGCTGTGCTCTGAGATGATGTTGAAATTTCATGTAGAGCCTATTTAGGTAGAAAGAAGAAATTTGATCAAACTGAAAGACCGCATTAACCTGAAAGCAGAGGAAACAGAAAGACTAAAGAAGAAATCGTTCTGGATGTATATTATCATTTCTGATTTTGATCTCACAATGATCCTGTGATTTATATTATATTCTGAGATAATTAATTCAATCAAATCAAGAGCAATTTTACACCATCCCTTTCAAACACCAAGAAGCAATTTGAAGGTAATATGTAATTGTCTTTACTTCTAATATCCAAAAGACTGATAACAAAAAGGAAAATAATTACCCCAGTTGAAGGACCTGCAGCAATAAAAATTCTGTCACAAAAAAACTGAGCATGGATGAAATGAAGTCACAGCATCTTAACTGTTGTCTCAATTTAGGAAAAGTTAAGTCACAATTATTTATCGTAGGTATTTGAAGCAGAATTCAAGTGTAAGGAAGTGAGAAAAGGTTCTCATAAGGCAGCATTTTGCCATAAGCAAAGTGGTAACTATAGTTAACCAGGAGTGAAACAAATGACAGATGAAGATGTTACATCTTCTGGGAAGAAAGAGGAAAGATGGAGTTGTAACAGCTGGCAAATCAAGATGAACCCAGGTATTGTTGAAGATTTGTTATTTCCATATATTGAAAGATTCCTGAACTGACTATGAGGAGCGAAATCCAAAAACTCACTGAAGGAAAAAGAGGAATGCAGTGTGACAAATCCAGAGGTGGTATTCAGCCGGTTCTGACCAGTTCTGGAGAATCAGTAGCAGAAATTTAGAGTAGTTCGGAGAACTGGTAAAAACCATCTCTGACTGGCCCTGCCCCATCTATTCTCTGCCTCCCGAGTACCAGCTGATCAGGAGGAAATAGAGATTTTGCAGTAACCTTCCCCTGCCACGCCCACCAAGCCAAGCCCACCAAACCATTCCCCAATCACCAAGCCACGCCAACATAACCGGTAGTAAAAAAAATATTGAATCCCACCACTGGACAAATCTACATGTATGGCTTTTGTGGAAAGATAGAGAAGAGCCCTTATTCTGCCAGACAGATAAAGAGACTGACACCTAAAAGAGAAACCATCTGATGTAATTGCCATGACTTTAAATAGCAAATAGGTGAATAAATAATATTCACATTTATCCAGAATTGTACAGTACAACAAGTTAGATTTTACAATGAACAGGAAGTTTAAGAGAAGCTTCCTGTAGAGAAATAACGGACTTTAAACTGCAGAAGTGCTGCTGCTGCTGATTGCTTTACTTCTGCTGTTATCTGCGCTAGGAGGCAGAACAGTGGGCTTAAAGGAATGCTACCTAGGATCAAACTAGAGATTTGTGTTGCTCTATTTGATGAATAAACATATAGAAAATAATATTTGTCTTGTATGCTTTGTCTTAAATCAAATTCTTAAGAACTCACAAAAGGTTATAACACCAGATTGCCACAGGCATGTCATGGAGTGCCTGCTAAATCTGCTTTGAAAGTGCAATTATCTCAAATCACAGCAACTACTGTATGCGTTTAATTTTGACTCAAAGCATATTTCATTATTGTGGAAATAGCTACACATACTTGCTTTCAATTTCTGGTCACAACTAAAAGTGTTACTTTGAGCTTTAAAAATCCACATAAATTTGCCAGATATTATGGTTTTTCCTGAAGACTTTTCTTTAAGTAGAGTTGTTTGAAAGTTAGGCAGTCTATCAATCAATCAATTAAACAACAACTGAGTCTGGGAGTGTTATACTATGACTTCAGAAGGTATTCTGCAATAAGATTTGCATGTTTACTTTTGTTTCTAGATAAAAATTACTTATTTATTTAGTCTTTTGGATCTCAATTGAACCCTCTTATTATTTAGTGCTTTATTTCTATTTTTGTTACATACACTGAATGACTTATTGGTAATAAGTTATCATCATTATAAATCTATAACACTTTGAATTAATGAGTTTTGCAAAATTATAATTGATTGTTGTCTCTGTCCTATAATTAGGTGCTTAACATGTGATAGCTTTATAATACTCATTGTACTTTGACCTTATTTTACTATTTAGTATTCATACTTTTATGAACATTTTGCTACATCTATGCTTATTTTCTCACCTGTATCTAATTCAAGATTTATAGCTGAGATTCAGTCAGATGTTGACAATAGTCAGTAGTGCATGAAGTACAGATATTCAAGCAATTTCTTATATATAAGACACAAATTCATTTGTATTCAGAATTTGCCATCAGTACACAAATCTTTTGGTAGACATAGTGGAAACAAAAGCTATGATATTGTGCTTTCTGGACGCATTAGTGACAAGAACGGCACAATAAGCAATTTCTTGAAGTTGAATGGATCTCAAATAGATATTCTATACAGAGTCATCAGGTTTAGACAAGCAAACAATGCAAATATAGTTACCATAGTTTGCTTTAAAAGTCTTAGCTGTGAGCACAACCATCATGAAATATATTGCCACCAAACAATGAGAATGCTTTTTGTGTAATCATTTTTAATATTTTCTCAGAATTTTGAAATAATAATTAATAAAGTATGTAATAGGAAATTTTAATGCATTGTAGAGTGTACTCACTAAATAAAAAAATGGCATGAATGAGATACTTGGCTTCAGTTTTGGTCTTAGATTTACTGTAGTTGTGGAAAATCTCTGCAACTTAGTTTTAATACTTTAGTTTTAATACTTTAGTTATATTAGAGTGCACTTTAGACATAGACAGATTTAATTTGACCATTACATAAATGATATATAATGGTGGCTGTTGTTTTGCAGTTCAACAGTTTTATTATTTCACATAGGTTCTGCTTTATTCCATAATTAAAATATGCAAAAATGCTACTAATGATTCTATGTTTAATGGAATCCAATAGGTCAATTTTATATTTTATAGCATCAAAAAAACCATGGTAAGTATTGTTTGTTGAAAATATTATGCAAGCTCTATGCACATCAATATATGATTGCATTTACTCTGTATCCATTGAAGGCATTCTCCGATATTGATATACATAATTATTATACACTACTTTTACAGACCGTAGCTGCTCTGCTCTGCTCTGGTATGTCCTGCATTGAGGGACCGTAAATAGTTTTGGAGCTTATGGTTTCTGCTGCCCAATGACTCTATGGCTTTCTAAGACAAAGGCTGCTCAATTATGATCCTCATTTGGATATCTCTATCATTCGTTTTATGTGCAATGGAGACGTTTCTATATTGTACCCGCAATACTGCACCTGCTCCTCTTCCATCATTACCCTGGCTCTAAACCAGTTTAACAAAATTCTTTACGGATTGGAAGATTTAGTAGCAGTTTATCAGGGATTCAATCCAAACTGACAACTATTGAAGACTTGAAAAGAAAATTCTCTTACTGCTCCGGCTTCACAACTTCTGCACCAGAAAATCAGTTGCCAATTATTTTCATTTGTGAGCTCCTTTCCTTTACAATATCAAAATGTACATATATTCAGGTACAGCAAACAGGTTTTTTAAAAGTTCTCATTTTGCATTTTCTTAGTTTTCACAGGCTCCCTAATGTCTGCCACAGCTACTGTTACAAATGATATTATCCAGTACTATAGTAATGAATATAACATTTGCTTAGCAAGCAAGGAGCAATTACAGGTCGCAGACCCAGACCATACAAAAACTCTATATATTTTATGTGCAATAAAAGGGCCTGCGATTTCGTTGAGCCTCCTTTGCTATTAGCAAAGCTTGGATTGCATAGGTACAGTTACAATATTAGCAATAACAAGTGGTATTTCAGTATCCTAAACTTCCATACATAAAATTCCATCTGTCCAGGAAATGTTTGAAAAAGAGGTATTAGTATTAATTACTTAACGTCTCCATAAAAATTTAAGTAAAACATGATCCTGAGATTTAATACTTACATCTTTGCAAGTGCAAAACTTTTCTTCATAGTGGATTATCTGAAATATATACTATAGCTTTTGGATGGCAAGCTATCAAACCACTACAGTATTAAACTCTATGAAATTTATTATTGTAAGTTTGTCAAGACAACCCTCATTTAACATAATGTTGATATGACCCAATCGTACTCTTGGTTGGAACTTACTGTTTATAAATGCTGGTAATTCTGTATCAATAATTCTTTGTTTTAGAACTATGGCAGGGATTTCAACATTACAGCCGAAAATCATATTTTTGTAATTTGCCTTCTCTTTGTCATTTCCATGAATAATAATATTTGTCAGAATAAAATATATCAGATCTTAAGGATGAAAATTAATATTTAGCTAATATTTAAACACATATTGCCAAGTCTTTTTTCCATTTTTATAAGATCTGGTCTAGATGCAAGTCAACATTAGAAACACATTTCATCCTATGAAAGAACTTAGAAAGCTGATTTCTTCCAACTTCTGGTGAGGACATGACAAGTTAATGTGTTTCCTTGAAAATAAGACTGGGTCTTATATTAATTTTTGATAAAAAATGCAGTAGGGCTTATTTTCCAGTTATGTCTTATTCAGGGAGAAATACAATACTAATTGTGTCCCTCTGGCTGATGATCTTAACTGGGGCTTATTTTTCAAGTAGGACTTATATTATGAGCATCCTGAAAAAAATCATGCAAGGGCTCATTTTTTGGTTGAGTCTTATTTTTGGGAAAACATGGTAGAGAGCCCTGAAAGAATGAGAATCATATTCTGGCCACAATCAATGGCCACAGGATGGCTTCTGTCTGACAAAATGTCTCTGGAGAAAGGAGAGATTATGGGATTTCACTCATGTACTCCAGAGAGCTGATTCTTGTGAGTAGAATGCAGGAATCAGAGTTTTTGTAGTTGATTGGTGATTGGAGCAGCTGGGAGTTGAGAGATTCCAACTACACTCACAGTCAAAATATAGCATGTATAAACAAAATCTTCTCATGGAACCAGAAGTCATTAATAATCAAACAATAGTAAATTAAATTAATTAAATTAAATTAAATTAATTTCACAACTGACATCTACTGTAGCAACCCAGCCTAGGGTTGGAAGGAGAGCTAGATTTTCTGTATCTTTCTAAAAGACAAAAGGAAGGGGTCAGTCTACCTTGCTGGGACTGAATCTCAACCTCTTCTTCTCCTTCCAGCTCAAATAGACTGAAGGTACTTTGTCAGCATCACTTATTTGGCAGGTGTTAACGTGTATACCATGTTTCCTCAAATATAAGAACTGGTCTTATTTTATTTTGTGCCCCAAAATAAGCACTCAGGCTTATTTTCAGGGAAGTCTTTTTTTTAATCAAAAGGCCCAATCTGGCTGGGCACCTGGTGTCCCCCACATGTGCACAGAAAGCAGAGACCACACAGAGGCCAACTGCAGCAGAGGGTAGAGGGAGGCTTGCCATTTGCCATGGCCGAGTCAGGGAATGCACCATTCCCCAGCTCTAGCCATCCCTGGGGCCTCCACCTGCATGTCATGCTCTTGCCCTCCACCTTGCTCACCTTCATCCGTGCCTTGGTAGGGGTACCTGGTGAGGCTTGGCTGTCTTTTATGAGAAGCCTCTAGCCTCCAGTAGTTTTCAGCTGCCTTCCAAGCAGCTCCGTTGTGATGCCATCCCTCAGGCGCAACAGCCCGTTCTCCTGACTGGGTTTGGCAATGGGATGTGGCCGCACACCAGCAAGCAATGGAGTGTGTGGGCAAGGGTGGCACAAAGAACAGGGCAGCGATGGAACTTCAGCCTCTTTTTCGGTCTGCAGTTTTCAGTGCAAGAAGCCTGCAGCCGCTGCCTCTTTGACAACCAGAACCAAGTTGGCAGTGGCGGCTGGAGGCTCCTCATGCTGAAAAAGAGGAGGGTTCTTGCGCTGAAAACTATAGGCTGAAAAAGTGGTCTAAAGTCCTGTCGCCACTGTCGTCTCCCTGTTCTTCATGCCAGCTGTGCCCGCACACCCCACAGCTTGCCGGTGCATGGCTGCACTCCATTGCCAGACCCTGCCAGGAGAATGGCATGCTGCACCAGAGAGATGGCATCACAGCGGAGTTGCTCAGAAGGTAGCCAAACTGTCCCTTTAAGGTACTTTGACATGGGGGAGAGAGGGGGACCATAAAGGGACAGGCCACAGGAGCTGCCTTTTCTGATGGTTCTGTGGGTGTGGCCTGGTGGGTGTGGCTCAGTTCATGTGACTGAGTGGATTGGCCAATTCAATCTCACTCATGTCAAGTTGGCCACACCCATTCAGTCACATGACCCCACCAAGCCATGGCCACCAAACCACACCCACAGAACCAGTAGTAAAAAAAAAATGAATCCCACGACTGATAAGTTAGTTTTTATTAAACTGCTGAGATCCACCAATGAAAACTTGGTGCGAAAGGATCTGAGGAGTATCATCATGGTTGAAGTTCCAAATGACTGATGGAGAGCAAATTGTATCTTGAAAAGAGATTCCTGCAAAGTACAAACCAATCAGTTTGAATCAATATCTAAAAATTCTGAAATAGATCGTACAGAGATTGTTCTGAAATTATCTTGAAAATACCTATCATAGAAGACAGAAATAAAATTCAAAATGATATAAGATTAATAAGTTCAAAGAATGGGCAAAAATGAATGCAATAGAATTTAACAGAGACAAGTACTGTTTTTTTTAAAAGATAGGATGGAATATTGGCTTGCTAATAGTATTTATGAAAAAAGATATTGAACAGTAGTTGATTGTCAACTGAATTTAATAAACCAGCATCACAAGTTTTCAAAGATTCAGATAATTTTGAGTAGGTTTAAATAATGGCAGTGAAGATTATCAGGAAACTGAAAACAAATCTTATGAAGAAATCGTGAAAGAATTGGAAATGTTTAATCTTGAGAAAAGACAATTAAGGAGGCAGGTGTTATAATATCTGTAGAATGTAAGGATTTATACTGTTTCATTCCAGAGTATGGAATAGAATGGAATTAGAGTGCAAATTACAGGAAGCGGATTGTGACCCCACCCCCCACACCAGTAAGGGCAGTTCACAATGGAACTAATTTCTTAGGAAACAGCTTTATTTCACTGTATATTTTTAAGCAGAGGTTAGGGGATGACTTAATTTGAATTCCTGCATTGAAATGGAGTTGAATTTGATGGTCTAAATGACTATTTCAACTTTATGATTCTATGATAATTTCTGAGCAGTGATGGGTTACTGCAGGTTTTCTACTGGTTTGCAACCCATGCACAACACATGTTCTTCAATGTAAATTGTTCTTCACACATGCACAGAACAATTTACAGTGAACTGCATATGTGCAGTCACTAAAATCCAAAATGGTAGCAATGCAGCAGCAGCGAGGAACCCGGTTCAGAGTCGTGGCAGACCTGGATCGCTGCCAGTTCTGCAACCCAGGCCTGAATTCTACTATTCATTTGGCCGAACTGGCTGAACCAGGAGCAATCTGCCTCTGCTTCTGAGATTTAGTAAGTCCACTGACAATGATGCTTCATACTGATCCACATAGGGACAAAGAATTACTACATTGCCAAGAATTATTATAATTGTATCACCCCAGCCTAATCAAGATCAAGGAAGGAAGCTAAAGAATGTGGAGGCTCTGATGAGATTCTTATCTATGGAATATGACACATAAAGAAAAGAAAAATATTGGAAATGAATGACTTGCTTTAAAAATTGTGTTGATTGGCAAGATTAGTTTCTAGGATCATGATTACAGATATCTAGAATGATAGATTGCTGGCATGGGTTACATTGCATATTTTCTCATCAGAGACAACAAATGTGCAATACATTAAATGTTTTGCAAAATATTAAATGTTTCATACGAATAAGTTGAAACTATTTTGTGAACAGACATATTGACAGCATATTTCTCCAAAAGATGGACAGTCTTCAACATACAGAATTATTCATTTGATGTACTTAGCTTTGGAGTCATATGTTTCTAAAACCTTTCTGAATAATATGAAAATATGTTATGTCAGCTGAAATATTAAATTAGGAAAAACACACAGAGTTCACTTTAAAAAGATGACACTTTGTTCAATTTGTATTAATTGTCATTTGCAAAAGGAAGAGAATTGCTCAAAATGCTAATGATAACTAAAATGCACAATGCATCCTTTTGTTAAAATTTGTATCAAGGATAAATCAAATTATGTAGCAAAGACATACTTTGGCAATAATATTTTAGAAATCATGACCCATCTTTAAAACATAATGCACATAGTATATGCATTTTGAATCAGTTTGGGTTCACTAGTTGTTGATATTTAAAATAATTTTCTTTTTATTTATCAGGGCAATGGCATGAGATTAGGGAATTATTATTTTGTATTTTAACTAACAGGTAACCAAATATGGATTTTTTTAAAGTAATTCATTCATAATCTGAAAAGCTATAGTGGGTGAGAATGAGGAAGTTACAATCTAACACATCTGGAGAGCATCAGAATAGGAACACATTATTCAAAGAATTCTGGATAGATAGACTAATGATCTGACTGTTTTCAATAACATTACTTTAAAACTAAACTTTTTTCAGAAAGTTGTTAAAACATTATGGACTTGAATCCTTTGAACTGGCTAACCTTTGTACACAAACATTTAGGCATTTTTTAGACTATTATTTTATACTCTATAAAGATCAATCCTCAAAGAGATTTTATCTGGTGCAAAATTTGGCAACTAGGCTACTAACTACATCATACCAAAGTGGAAAAGCTTCCTAGGTACAATTCAAGGTATGGAATTACGCTTTAAAGCTTTATGTTATAAATGCTTTATGTTATTAATATCTGAGGAATTGTGTCTTTTGTTAGGATTGTTTGTTCTGGTGTCTTTTGTTAGGATTCTAACTTTAAGATCTGTAGAGAACTTCTAAAGGAACTCATATCTATAAGAGATTTTGTTGTCACAAAAACAGGAAAACATAACTAGAATACCTGCATTCTTTTTTAAAAAAAAAACCATGTTATTACAGGAAAGTTTATTTTAAAATTTAATAAAATATTTCATATAATAATATTTTATTTCTTAAGGTTTGTAATGTTGTTAGGATGGTATTTCTTTTTCAATTCTTTTAATTTATTTTGCATTTGAACTGTATTATTTTTAAGCCTGAGCACCATAGCATTAATTGAATAAACATCAAATAATTATTTGTTTAAAACTCAATTTGAAGTGTTGATAAACATTAAAAATGTTCTCAAATCTGAACCTGAGATTTTAAATCAGTTTAACAAAAAGAAGCAAGGTCTTTTCTTTTGTGGTGTGATGCCTTTTCCACAGATAAGGAACAACTATTTTTTTCTGTATAAAGGGCTAAGTCAGCATGCCTTACCCACAAGTGTTAGATACAACCTCCAATAAACCGCACAGCTGTATGAGAAATGGCTTTGCTAAGCAGCTTAAAAAGTGATAATGTCTAATGATCATGGTCACCTCGGACTAAACAAATGCCAGCATACCAGAGATAACCTCAAGGAGCAACTGGCACAAACATAACCTCAGAACACACATCACTAAGACAAGGTGAAAAGGGGGGGGATAAAACACTAACCAAACTGCTCAAGTTAAACCCAAAAAGCAAATAAGTATCTAAAGTGGCTAAGTAGGTAGCCAACATATTCTGTCACTGCAGAACACAATATCCTCCAGAAAGACCTCAAGTACAACACAATTGATATTAATCAGAATTTTATACAGCATTAGTAGCAGCATTTAAGACCACAGGATTTTTCACATGCCCAAGAAAATACTGTATAGAAAGTCATACCACAAACCACAAGAACTCAACTCAAAGCAGAGGACAAAGCAGCCCTCAAAATCTAAAGAAGGACCAAATTATCGTTATACTCCCAGCAGACAAAGATTGACTCAAGGTTATCATGAACAGATCTTAATACATACAAAAAGTCAGAAAAATACTGTGACAAAGAAACCTACATTCCAATGAACACTAGCGCAATACATAAACTAGTTAACCTGATGCAAAGATCCCTCCATAGTCTATTCAAGAAAGGTCAAATCAAGAAAGGTCTGGGAAAAGATGAGGAAAAATACTATCTTAGGGTTCCGTGCTGGTTGGCACCGTTAGAGGCCTTAACGCATCCCAGTGTATTTAATTGGACAAGAAACATAACATATAAAGACATTATGACAGAAGATGGCAACATGAAAACAAAGATGGAATTAGAGCAGCAGGGCAGGAATCTGGAATGGTGGGAATATTTACAGGTTAGAAACAGGTTTAAAAGTGATAAGGTACGGTTTGGGATCTACCCAAACCCTCAGGGGCTAGATAAGATTTTGTTTGGCGGAGACAAGAAAATGTTATCGAAGATTTATCAATTTTTGACTTGCCAAGATGCCAATGAAGAGATGGCCAAAAGCCTTCTAATAGCATGGGAGAGAAACTTTGGCTATGAGATTGAAATGGGCAAATGGTGGGATCTATGGAGTAAGACCATTAAACTTACAATATCTACAGCATTCAAAGAAAACATATACAAGATGGTTTATAGGTGGCACTTCCCCCCAACGAGGTTAGCCAAAATGTTTCCTGGGATATCTCCACTGTGTTGGAAATGTGGGAGAAAGGATGGCACATTCTACCATATTTGGTGGTCCTGTACTGAGGCCACGAAATACTGGAGAAGGATTCAAAAATGGCTAAAAGAGGTTACCGGGGCAAGCATGGAATGGAAACCCGAGAACCTTCTACTAAGCATTAAACCAGAAAACATGAGCAATTCAATATGGCATTTGAGCCTACATATAATTGTGGCCGCAAGAATAACTTATGCACAATTTTGGAAATCCACTACCATACCGTCGGAAGATGCTATAATTAAAAAGATCTATGAATGTGCAGAAATGGACAGAATGACGGGTTGGCTGAGAGACAAAGGAGAAATGGAACATTATCTTAGCTGGAACTTATGGTATATGTGGGCGACAAGGAGAACAGCAGGGACTTAAGACGGGGAAAGTTAAATAGCAGTTGTTAACAATGGGAACTAAAAGTGAACGTGTGTATTGTAATAGATCCCTGAATTTTGTAATGAGAAGAGGTGGCTTAGAGACCTAACAACGAGGAAGGAAAAAAAAGTTGGGCTGTGAATGACTGTCACCGCGGGGGGGGGGAGGGGGGTTGTATGTTTAAAATTGTATTTGTATTTGTATGTTTTATTCTTTAAAAAATGTATAACTAATAAAGATTACTTTAAAAAAAAAAGAAAGATCAAATCACAAAAGAAGAACAGTGGCAGGTGAAAAGCAGTGGGCCCATATTCCCACACGTACAAGTGCACATGAAATACATCAAACAAGTGCTCCCTGAGCACCTCTACAAGAGAGTTTTAGTGTATTTAGATGACATTTTAATCTACACCAAAACAAAAGTAGAGCATGTAAAACTTGTCTGCGTGGTCCTAAACAAGCTCCATGCTGCAAAGCTTTACATAAAGCTGTCAAAATGTGAATTTCACAAGGAAAGGATAAACTACTTGGGTTACAGAATATCCCAGGAAGGAGGGGAAATGGATCTGGAGAAAGTGCAGGTAGTGGTCAAATGGGCCTCTCACAGCATGTGTAGACAGCTATAAAGTTCTCTGGGGTTTGCTAACTTTTACTGGCAATTTATCCTGGCGTTTGCCCAAACTGCACTCCCAATCACCAACCTGTTAAAAAGCAAGGGGAATGATAAATCCAAAGCAACCCTTGAATTCGACCATGAAATGCCAAGCAACATTTGAAAAGCTAAAGAGATTGTTTTCAGCAGAACCAGTGCTAAAGCACGCAGACCCAGAGAAATCTTTTGTTATTCAGGCAAATGCCAGCAATGCGGCAGTCAGGGCGTTCCTCCTCCAAGAGAACAAGCAGGGCTTGTTACAGCCATGTGCATACACCTCCAAAAAATTAACAGACACTGAACAGAGGTGGACTGTCTGGGAGAAAGAGGCTTATGCAGTCCGATAGGCCCTCCACACATGGAGGCATTTTCTGGAAAGGAGTAAAATTTCTTTCCAGGTGTGGACCAATCACGAGAATTAAGACCCCATGGAAACTATCCCCAAAGCAAGTATGCTGGGCCCAATACTTCAAACATTTCAATTTCACCCTCAAATACCTTCCTGGGGAGAAGAATTTCTAGCTGATGCCTTATCCAGAATGCACAATATAATAGCATAAAATCAAAAGTAGCCAAACCCGTTCTCCCAGCCTCTCAGCTAGCAAGCCAAAGTAATGACCAGAGCACAAGCAAAAACAGATCTCCCAATGGACAATGCCACAACCCAGGCATTTAAACAAGCCCTTCTCACTGACGAATGATTACAGGCCCATAAAGACACTATTAAAAGGCAGTCTGGTATGGCTGGGAAGGAAGTTGTGCATCCCAGCTAGCCAGAGTCTTAACCTTATACAAAACTGCCACAATTCAAAACTAGCTGGCCACTTTGGATTTATAAACATACTTGCACTGCAAACTGATGCCAGAACTACCTGTGGAGGAGGCTACTATACCCTCCCTTAAAGTGTGGAGAGAACAATTGTAAGACACCTGGAGGGTAGTAAGAAAAGCACTCAAAGCCAGAGTAATCTTTAAAGCAAAGCTGACAAAAAGAGAGTAGAACCCAAGCCATTCAAAGTAGGGATAGGGTATACTTGTCCACTAAATTCTTGTTTTAGCCTGCCAGCTGCCAGGCAGCAGATTCTAATGATGAGATGGTTGGGGAGGAATTTGGGCCAGTTCTGGAGTCTGGGGAAGGCTCTGGTGGATGCTCTGCATCAGATGCTGAGATAGAGCCAGGGCCGTTTGACATTTCCAGGCAAAGACAGCTACCTTTGGAGTCTGAGATGAGTGAGGAGGAAGAACAGCTGGGGTCTGTTCCAGATGCATGTATGCACAGAGCAGTTAGGAGAGGTGAGCAACAGAGGACAAGGAGTCAACTCAGGAAGCAAAGCACACGTGGATGCTGAATGGCCCCTCCCTGGCTGGGGAATAAATAGAAGGAAAGAGGAGTGATTGTCATAGGAGACAACAATTCATATTTCTGGAGATTTTGCTCATTGTGTTTCATGCCTCAAAGACTTCTTGCCAGAACTTAATTTTTAGTTGTTTGGGTCAGGGCCTTGCAATTATTGCAAGGAACTGATAAGGTCTGTTGCTGCCGTTAATTCCTTGCAGGACTCTTGCCTGGACTTTTCGGTGAGTGAATGCAATTAATTCACAAGAAGTAAATAAAGAGGGTTTTTTCGTGACAAGGAGTCTGTTTCTTGCTTCTGCTAAGGCTGGGTCAGAACAGTTCCTACAGTCCTTACAACCATCAAAGTTGTAACCGTCAAAGAAACTAGGACCTAAATTCATAAGCCCTTTCCCTATCAAACACTTTATAAATCCAATGACAGTTGAGTTATTGTTACCTAAAAACCCTCAGGCAAGTATACCCAGAATTTCATTGCAGCCTCCTAAAGCCTGAAGTGACCTCTCCACTCAGGCCAGAGAGGGCAACCCCACCACAACATATCATGATTGAAGGAGAGCAGCATTTGGAAATCAAGGAAATATTTGATTCATGTACCCACCATGGAGCCACACAGTATTTAGTATCCTGGAAATCCCCCCCTCTGAAAACGAATGGGTAGCCCCAAAAAATGTCATGGCATCTAGGCTACTAAAGAAATTCCATGCACGATACCCTGATAAGGCTAATTAACCCTTTAACTCTGTTTTTCTCATTTTGTTTCTTTCCAAGTGGAAGTTTCCTTCTCCTAGGGGGCAGCATGTCAAATCCCATATTGGGACACTGCCATTCTGGTGGGGAGGGCCTAGATGCATTCCTCACTTTATAACCTTTAACACTTTATCACCACTTTCAAGACTTATAGCATAGACAGTAATGCTACATCTAGAATCATTAGCACTTTTATGCATTCACCTAAACATATGGATCCGGTATATAGATAACACTTCCATTTTAATAAAAAAGGTAACAACTAGAGAAGATCCATAAAAGAATTGACATATTCAAAGGGATAAAACTCACAAGGAAAAAATAAAGCAACATACTACCGTTCCTTAATATCCTCATCAGCAGTGAAATGATGGCAAATTAGAAATACTGATCTATTTAAAAAACTACCCATGTGCTCCACTACCAAAGTAACAACTCATTTCCCATAACATGAGCTCTGTTAGATGAGCACAAATGCACTGAGCAATTGAGAACACTAGAAAAATGAAACATATTGCCTGTTCAACATCATACGACAAAATGGATATCCATGCAACTTTTTCAAAAAGTGCCCAAGTACTGAACTCATCACAGCATAACCAACCAAGCTATGCAAAGGATAGCACTGCCATTCATCAAAAATATTTCAGAAATGATGAATAAACTATTAAGAGCCAAGGTGGCGCAGTGGTTAAATGCAGCACTGCAGGCTACTGCTAGATCAGCAGGTCAGCGGTTCAAATCTCACCGGCTCAGGGTTGACTCAGCCTTCCATCCTTCCGAGGTGGGTAAAATGAGGACCCAGATTGTTGGGGGCAATATGCTGACTCTCTGTAAACTGCTTAGAGAGGCCTGAAAGGCCTATGAAGCGGTATATAAGTCTACTGCTATTGCTATTGCTATTGCTATTGCTATTATAACAAAACATCACTATAGCACATGACCAATTAAAGCCCTCCAAAACATTTTAAGTAAAAAAAAAAAGACCCAGTAGTCCAAGAAGAAAAAACAGGAGTTATCTGCAACATAAAGCATAAGGACTATAACAGACATTATGTAGGACAGGCAGAGGACTAGCATAAAGCATCCATGAAAACCAGACAGAGATATGATGAAAACTCCTTAATTTCATGACAAATAGACAGATTCAACCATAGTTTCAACTGGGAAACTGTGAGTATTCTAGAGCAAGTTAAATCCAAAAATGGGAAGGAATTCCTGGAAATTTGGCACTCAGACAAATCAGTCACCAATAGGCAACATTATAGAAAAGCCCTGATGCCTAGGGTCCACCAAATGAATCTACCTGGTTGATAAAAGTTATAACATGCCCTCTCTGCTGGATTTTGTAATACAAATTAAATCCAGGAAAGGCAGTCCCTCAACTAATCCAGTCCAACGCCATGAAGGTTTTAAAGATCATCACCGGACTTTGAATTTAGAAAGAGACTCTAATGAATGCAGCTCACAAAGCAGAGGTGTAGCACAATTCTACCAGAGACTGCTTATGCTGTCGCATTTGGGCCCAGCTGAAGTTTCTGGATACTCTTCAAGGACAGGCTCAGGTAGTGTGCATTGCGGTAGTCCAACTTAGAAGTGACCAGGGCATAACTGACTATGAATATCAATGATAGGTGAAGAAAAAGGCCATATGATTATTAGATAAAATAGTACTGACACTGCAGAACAAACAATACACCTTGTAAAAAAATATGGAAACACAATCTTATTAAGTTAAAATCTTTCATCAAAATTATTAATATATTGTGTAACTGTTATGCTTTGCCTATCTTTCCTGACCAAATTCCAGATTTTAGTAATAATGTATTTTCCTGACCTAAGTTCAGTTCATTTGCACAGATCAATTTATTTGGTCAGAGGTTAATAAACTAACATCACCACTGTCGTATGATTTTGATATAGGAGTTTTAATCATTTTTGTAAATGAGTGTCACTTATAGCAATTATAAATGTGATTAAGTTGCTGGTCTATGCACTGTTAAAATTCTGCAGCATTCTCTTTTTCCTAGCTCCAAATAAAACAGATAATAAAGTTGTACTTTACCAAACTATAACAAACATAGGAATGATGGGGTAGGGTTGCTTTTAAAAAAAATCACTGTCACCAGAAAAGAAAAAAAAAGAACCCTGCACAATTAACTGGGATTTGAGTTTAATTAATCCTGTATTTTAATGTTAGAATAGCAATTAAAACAAAAAGAGCTAGCAACATCCAAACATAACAATTGGTCATTAACTTGCATATGTGATGTTGGATGAAGTCCATAGAGACTGTATTCAAAACCCCTTATGCACAGTTATGTCCAGATTCAGTGTAACATGGCAAGCAGACAAAATAAATTTTTAGACAGACTCCTCTTTGCATTTTGGCTTACCATAGTCCATCTGCATTTTGGCATGCACTTCTGAATGTCTTGGTTTACATAAGGTTTAGGTGGATTTGCCAGAGTAAACAGAAGAAAGACTGATTTTTATGAATATTATACTTTATAATGTAAATTATTAGGAGAATATTTTCCATTCATCCTTTAAAAGGGAATAACAGTGATTTATTTAAGGCATGGTACTAGGGTTAACACATTCATTTAATCTTGTTTCAAAGCCTACAATAAAGATACACTTCTTCAGAAAAACTGCCCTAATATTCCAATTTATAGCATGTAGAGATGATACCAATTATACCAAAAAATCAGAGATGCCTAACTAACAAAGAACCAAGATCAGAAATACTTAACAGCCAGTCATGTCCTCACTATGAACAACCTGGAAAGTACAGAAATAATGGATTATGGTGACAGTGAACAATCAGATTTCCTGGAAATTTGGCACTCAAATGAAGGAACTATTAATAGTTCCCTGGAACTTAACACAATCTACTATTAAGTCAAGGACATGGTTTAACTTATAAACAACATACTGATAAAATGACACTAATCCCTCAATCACTATTCCATCAATACTTCCCAAAAAAGCCCCAATCACAGCCAGTTTAGAGTAATGGTTAAGGTGTTGGCCTAGAACCAGGAGACTGGGAGTTCTGATCCGGCTGGGTGACTTTCGGCCAGTCATTTTTTCTAAGCTCAACCCAACTCATCAAGCTGTTGTTGAGAAAGGGGGAGGAGAAAAGGAAGAAGAATTATGTATGTTTACCACCTTGAGTTACTTATACCTAAATAAAGGCAGGATAAAAACAATAAAAATATATATACATTTGAATTTTCACATACTGTAAGACAATCCAAGCTTCCAAACTATATGTAGTTCTCAACTTACCACTGGTCACTTAACAACAATTTGTACTTATTTTATTATTTTTTTCAAGATTTTTATTAGTTTATCAAAATATAAAATACAAAAAAATTGAAAACAATAAGAAAGTAGGGGAAGGAAAAGGAAAGAGAAGAAAATGTAGGGGAAAGGGGAAAAGAAAGAAAACCATTGATTTCAAACAGTAGAATAAGATAATAACATGCAGCCTCAACTTTTTACTTTTACATAGTATTTATTGTTTATGTGTTAAATTTATTGGTCACCCATCTTACCATAGGGTAAATCTGAGCAGCTAACAGTTACCTATACAGTTAAAACATAAAATGTTAAAATCAGACATTAAAAACAATAACATGTGGGGAAGGCGGTGGGCGGGGGAGTGAAGGGGAGGTGGGATCTATTATTACTCAATCAACTACCTCCATTGTACTGTTCATCTACTGGGGCCCCAAGCTGATTGGCAGAGCTACGCCTTTAGGCCCTTATGAAAAGATAGGAGGGTTGGGGCCAACCTCACATTAGAGGGGCAGGATGTTCAGAGGGCAGGGGCAACAGTAGAGAAGGCTCTCCCCTTGGACCCTGCCACCCAGAATAATTGGGATGACGGGACCATCTTAGTACTATATACTAGTCATTTCTGTAACAATAAACTTATCTAATCAGCAAACTCAAAGTTAAAGTTTCATTTCCCCCCCTCTCTGAAGACAAAGCCCAGAAGCATTTCCAAATGCAAACAAAATTAGATGTATTCTTTTCTTGATTAAAACAATCAATTTGTCTATCTCTGCTAATTCCATCAGTTTTTCCAACCACTCATATATAGTGGGAATTATGCGAAGCACCGCATCCGATCTCGCCATGACGTCAAACCAAAAGCTGAAATTTTGAACTTATTAGACCTGAATATCTTGACTTTGTAAAAAAAACAACCCTACTTTGAGCTACCTATATACTCAGATGCTACTTAACAGTTCTTAGGTCCTTGATTAGGATTTGAACTGTTAAATTTTTACCATTCCAAGACTGAATTTAATTAAAGATTAAATCAACAACAACAACAACAATTAGTATTGATCAAATCATCATTAGTAAATTTCAAATAGCAGCTTGGAACAGTCACATCCCATGAGAATACCTTTGCCACCATCAAATAAAAACCTCTATCCTAGGCTCTTAGGAAGACTTTATGAGGTGGATAAAAATGCCAAAACATCTGGTTGACTGTGTGACAAACCATAATAAGAATAGTCTTGAAAGTATTAGCTTTCTTTTAAAATGACTTCGATTTTATTTGTGTTTAAACTGAAAAAAAGAAAATGCTTGTCTCTCCTCAAGAAAGCAGAACTCTTGAAACAAATAACAATTCAAAAGGAAACTTTTATTGGGAGATAGTGAAGGCAAAAAGCAAAAGAGTAAGGCAGGATCTGAAATTCCCACTTAAAACCATTAGATTAAATGTTGCAAAACCCCTCCCCTATGTCCAGTCTGAGGTGAGCCAATCCAGAGGTGTGAAGTTGTTGTGAGAAGCTGATAAGTTGTTCTCAGGTGCCGCTTTGCCCATTCTTTCAGAGCTGAGACAAAACAAATGGCCCCAAACCTATGCCTTCCCCTCTTTCCCAAGAAGGTATATTAAAGTGATAGAAAGGTAAGGTGATCAGAAGTCCCATTTTTGGCGGGACAGTCCTGATTTTTTAAAATTTGTTCCGCGGCCCGCAGCGTTTCAAAAGGTCCCGATTTTTCGAGCAGCTGAGCACGTGGCAAGAAAACACCGCACCACAGTTTGCAACTGCCGCACAGTGATTTCTACTGTCACAGGCTCCGGAAGCTGGGGAGGTCCTTTGCAGGTGGCTAGAACTGGGGATTAGTGGCGTGGGGTCAGGTCTGCGGAGCGGAGGGCTGAGCCGGGTAAAGCGAGGTTTCTTTTTTGAGGGGGAAGTCCCAGCTCAGCTGTGGCTCCCGAGCGCCCTTGGCTGCGCTTCATTCCCCAAAGTCCGAAGGGCTTCCCCAAAGCCCCCAGTGCTCGGTCCCAGGCCAAGTAGCTCAGCTGTCGGAAGGTTTTTTTTGCCCGCTTCTCTGGGCGCCGCTCTCCCTGTAGCCATGCTGGTCTTCCACAACCACACCATCGAGAGCATCCTGGAGCCGGTGGCCCAGGAGATCTCCCACCTGGTCATCATGCACGAAGAGGGCGAGGTAGACGGCAAGGCCATCCCATATCTCACCGCCCTGGTGGCCGCCGTGCAATCCGCAGTCAGCAACCTGGTCCGGGTGAGCCAAGGGGAGGCAGGCGTGGATCCGGTTGGGAGAGGCTGGAGATGGGGGTGGCTTTTGAAAGGGTTGGGGGGTGTTGGGGGAAGGCAATCGGGGGAAGACTGCTTTGCAACCGCCAGCGAAGTCCTGTCTAAACTTCTTGGTTCGCCCTCCTCAGCCCGGAGCAGACCGTTCTCGGAAAAGCTAGGTTCTTCCTCCCTCCCTACCTTCTCTTCCCTTCCTCCCTTTCCCCTTCCTCCCTTTCACCTCCCTCGCCTCTTTCCTTCCCTCTTTCTCGCCTTTCTTTCTTCCTTTCTTCTCCTCCCTCCTCCCCTCCCTGCTTCCCTCCTTCTTTCCTTCCCTATATACCTTCCCTTCCTTCCCCCTTCCTTCATCCTTCCCTCCTTTTCTTCCCTATCTACCTTCCCTTCCTTCCTTCCTTCTTCTCCCTTTCTCCTCCCTCCTTCTCTCTTTCTTTCCTTCCCTACCTTCCTTCTTTCCTTCCTTCCTTCCTTCCTTCCTTCTCCTCCCTCCCCTTTCCATCCTGTAAACTGTTCAGAGAGGGCTGTAAAAGCACCATGAAGCATTACCCTTGCCGCCTCCTCCTCCTCCTCTGCTGTGCTTTTGAGGAGCCATGAGGCCGCGGGAGTCAGTAGGAAGGCGGCAGAGGGGGCGGGATTAGGAAAAAAAGGCCCCATGGCTTCTCAAAAGCACGGCGGAGGAGGCGGTAGCGGTGGCAGGGGTAACACTTCATGGTGCTTTTACAGCCCTCTTTTTTTTTACCGCTCAAGCCCCCCCCATCAATGGTGTCCCGCTTTACCCATCTTAAAATCTGGTCACTTTATAGAAAGGCCAGAAACAGGAAAAGGTTGTAAAGGGCCATCCTGGCCCTCCCCATCAGAATGGCAGCATCCTGATAAGGATTTATGATGACCTGACAGAAAAATAAGCTCTATTATTCTCTTTTTCATTGTTGGTCTCTTTTTACTTATGTAGTTTAATAATAGCCAAAACATAATTTATTTTCTCATTCAACTGATATTTTATAACAATAATTAAAACCAGCCAATAAACATTAGATTTTGTTAGAAATGCTACTGATTAAATCCAAAGTATCTAAAATGTATAAATATAAAGAGAATATAACTAGAACTATTTAAAGATCCCATTTTTATCTTAGATTAACCATACTTTTGATTTGCCTCAGATAAACACTCATCAATGAAAACCATTGCTAAGCAAAAAGCAGTTATTTCAGTTTAAAACATCAATACATGCTTCCTTTTAAAAAGCCTTGGAAAATCACTTATGAATTTTAGAATGCAATTTCAATTCTTATAAAGGATAGAAAAAGGATGGAACTCTGAGACTTAGACAGTAGTAGCCTTTTCAGTAGTAGCTCCGACCCTTTGGAACAATCTCCCCGTGGAGATTCGTACCCTCACCACCGTCCAGACCTTCCGCACAGCCCTTAAGACCTGGCTAGCCCGTCAGGCCTGGGGACAAAGATAACTGTCCCCACCCGAATGATGAATGAATGTTGCTTACTATTTTACTTCTATGTATTGTTTGTGTCTATTGTCTGTATACCCCCCCCCCCTCATTTTATGTAAGCCGCCCTGAGTCCCCTCAGGGAAAAGGGCGGCCTATAAGTATTAATAAATACTCAAATACTCAAATAGACAAGCTTCAGGAATCTTTGAGGCTAAGTTTATCTGTACTCAGAGGCCAATGAAACTAATTTTTCTAATTTTAATTGTTCTAAAATAGTCTTTTGTGTGTCATTTTGCTTTCTATTAAATAGTTATACTTATTGGAGTTGTGGAACAGTTTGGATTTCAAGAAGAAACATGCTTTGGAGAAAGGAATGTGTACAACACCTGTTGGGAAATCCTTACGGGGTTTTAGTTTCTTGGCATAGTGTGACTGCAACTGTAGCATTATCCTGGAAAAAAAAGATATGCTTGGTTTAAGGAAATGCCAACAAGCATTCCATGCATGGTCACATGTTCTTTTAATGCAATCTTTCCTTTTGAATCCAAAGTTCTGCATACCACTAATGTAGATACAGGACAAGGGATATATTAAAAGAAACCTATTCCATATTGTAGTTACGTAAATTCAAAAAGGTTTAATTATGGTGTATGATGCTATTGAGACTTTCTGGCTATTGTTGAATTGTAAGTTAACAAGGGCAGGGCAAAGAAGAGTTTTGGAAATTCTGCCATAAATAGAATCCATTTCATCACAACACGAATTTTGAAAAATGTTTTATGATGAATTGTGGAAACAAGTAGGTTTGTCCAGAACTTCAGATTCTACTCCAGAAGCATCCAGGCAGGTGGGCGGAGCCTCCTGCCGCTGCCACTACCAATTCACCCGATCTAGGCTGAACCGGGAGCAACCCACCTCTAGTCTTTGTATACAAGAGATTGCAAATTTAAAAAAAATACTAGGTAAAATTATCATTACCACCTTCATCATTATCATCATCATGCCTCAATTCATCCATAATGTGCTTTTGAATGCTCTGATTCCTTCTTTCTAAGCCTTTGCTTAGCCTACAGCAGAGCTATTATTAGGGGATGTGGAAGAATCTCGGAAGTCATGTTTGGGATGTCTTCCCTATCTGTTCTAAACCCTATCCAGTGTTTCAGTGTTTAAAACATTTTATTAGATAATAGAATAAAATACAAAAATACAAAAGCAAATAGTAGGACACAGTTGGGAGGAGAAGGGGAAAGAAAAGTGAGGAGGGGAGGGAGAAAAGTTAAAAAAAAAGCATTCTCTCTGTTGCAGTAGAATAAAGCATTAACATAACATAAACCTCTATTTACTTTTCCATAATATTATAAACTAGCCATTTCTATAACAACAAATCAATCTAATCAGTAAACCCCCAAAATCCTATCCGCTGTTTCAAGTTTGAAACTGTTTTGTAAAAAACAGAATTGAATCAAAACAACTCATTCAGAACATTGAATTTTTAACTCAAAATATTTTAATGAATTGGTTTACATTATTTACTAATATCAGTAGCACATCAAGAGAGTGAACACAGGCTGCAGCTACTCTGAATGAGTTTACAATGTAAATTCCACTTCCTTTTATGTTTTTAATACATATGCCTCCATTCTTTGGGCATTAGCTATTTCTATTTGTTTAGATGGGCTATTATGTGCATGGCAAGAAGTACACATATATTGTCACAGATATTTTCTTTCAGGTTTTATTATTCTACTCACAATATACCTGAATTTTATGTGAGAAAGTTATAATTGATATAAAGTTATTTATATCAAATCAACAAAAAGTTATTTGAGGCTAGGATAAAAAAACTTCTACAGTATATTTCAAGGCTATGTTTGAAATCTAGAACAAACTAATTGTTTTTAAGTTAGAATCTTAACACATGCTGTCCTTGTAGTGGCTAAATATTCAAGTTTGCTTTATCCTTTCAGAATTGTCTGGGGATGTCAAGGCTTATAACATACAAAGCTTGTAACAAGGCACAATGCATTTATATAAAATGTACCAAATAGTTATAAGAATTGATGACTGAGAAACATTATGGCTGTGTTGGTTGCAAAGAATCAAATAAATTAAAAGCAATGAACTATTTATACATAATACTTTGATGATATATTGTAAATCCAAAAACATTTCACAACGAGGAAGGAAGGGGCAAGAAGGAAGGGGCACTCAGGTAGAGAACAGGAGACAACAGTAAACACAAGGTCAGTCATAAAAGGATCAGAAGCCTTTACACTAATGCTCAAAGTATGGGCAACAAATGGGGAGAAATTGAAGTCCTAGTGCATGTGATATTGTTGGTACTAGCAAAAATTGGTAGGATGGAACCCATGATTGGACTATATTACTAGAAGGATATAATTTGTTCAAAAGAAATAGATCAAGCAAAAAAGAAAAAGGAGCTACATTGTACATAAAGAATTACTGTACTTGTACAGAAACACATAATATCAAGGTTGAAAGTCTTCTTGAAGGTATTTTTGTGAAAATTATGGGAAAAGTAATAACATTGCTATAGTAATAATTATTAATAATTAGCAATATGAATTACTATAAAATAATAGGCAATTAAACATAAAACAAGAAGATTACAGTATATTTAAAGAATCATGTTTAAAAATCATTTTTAAAATTGATTGTATTCTGGGTATGCTACAAAATAAGAAATGGTAATTCTCAATTCCCATGGCCTTTCTTATTTAAAACAAAATAATGAAATCAAAGTTTAACTGCAATAAAAAAGCAACAACACAATTATTTGAAAAATATGTATGATACATAATATATATGTATTGTAGATTTGTTGTTAGACAAATGCATGTATATTTATATTTCTTTCTATATATTTTTAACATATTTGGCCAACCAGTAATGTAAATGTTCAGTATATTCTTGTCACAGATACACATGTACATGTACACATACAAACAGAGAGACATATGTATAATCTCCATTACAAAAAAAAAACCCTCACTGATCAGGAAATTCAAAAAAAGAAAGAGCCCCAAGATGTCCGGAAAGTCAGCTACAGTTAAGCCCTTAAGAACAATGATATAATTGCATCTTGGCTTAAGCTGAAGCAGAAATAAAGAATTAACTCAATATCAGCTGAAAGAATTCTGCAAATAAAATGCCATTACTAAGAAAGTCTAGGACTTTGCCTGCATTCAGTGAACCTAAACTAATCATGAGATATGAAAATTAAATCATATTTGAAAAAATATATCAAAATGATTATACCAAGCATAAAATAAAATCAATAAAATAATAACAATATTAAAAAGGGATCAAATGAAGTATATAAATGAAGGATTTCTGGTTTACAGAATGATAGCCAAGGCCATATCTCTCTGAGCAAGATTATTTCACCTGGATTCCAAAACTGAATATTCCTCTCCTTTTGCTCTTCTCAAGAGATCATTTCCCCTGTCCAGTCATGTCTGACTCTAGGGCACAGTGTTCATCTCCATTTCATAGCTGAGGTAGCCAGCATTGTCCAAAGACACTTCTGTGGACATGTGGCCAGTTTGACTATACACTCAGGTGCACAGAACACTGTTACCTTCCCATCAAAGTGGTACCTATTTATCTCATTGCATTTGCATGCTTTCAAACTGCTAGGTGGGCAGGATCTGGGGCAAGTAATGGGAGCTTACCCCATTGTGTGGCATTTGGAACTTGAAACCAGGCTGCAACTGCCAAGCCATTGCGCCCCCTTCAAGAGATCACAGAGCATAGAAAAAGTTCTTTTCCACCTACCAGAGGACTGTATGGGAAGAACAGTTTCAATCAGTATCCAGAATGTCAGATGGTGTCACATAGCTTCAGTATATAGCTGGATATTTTCAGAATTAATGTTTTCATGCTGTCACAAGAAGACAATTTCAACCTGAAGAAAGCATTATAGTTTCATTTTAGGGAATGTTCTCCCTTTCCTATTTTTTTCTATTTTGTTTCTATATTTTCTCCCCCTGGACTGGACAAGTATTTTTAAACGTGTCATCTTTTAATATATTGTTGCTCAGAGTTGATATAATTAATTAAATCCAATCATTAATATCACTTAGCAAGCTTTTATCATTGTAACCTACTCATGGTAAAAAATACAAGAATAAGCAGTAGGTCCAATTGTATTAATCAGAGCAAAGATGGTTAATATCGTTTCTGTCAAAGAACTCATCAAATGAGCACTGAGAACAAGAAATCAACTTCTTACTCGCTGAATATTAAGGAAAAACACTAAAGGTACTAAATGGTAAATACATTCCTCTTTCATCAAGGAAGCATATGACAATAGAAGCCATTCATTCCAAATATATCTATGTCACGTCCAGACTTTGCTACGATAGCAGAATCTTACTCAAAGCCATCCATTATCTGTTTAAATAGCTAAAGGTAGATAACTTTATTTTGCCTATTTTTCTCTGTTTTTCCTTCCTGCTCATCCCAATCTGTCTAACCTCATTCTTTTAAGAACTATTCTTTTGATTTGGACCATTTTATAAGCTTCAGGCTTTCCTCTGATAACGAACCAGCTATCTAAACTCCCTACTGTTATTAATCCTGAGACCTATTATTTTATGGCTGGATTAACACATTACACCAAGCCATCCTATGGTTTGTTGGTTTTAATGTAGTATAAATTATGAATCTGCACACTGCCGTTTATGTTTGAGTATGATTTGTGAATAAAAGTATTTTCTGTAGTAGAATTCTAACACCTCTGCGATTTTTTTTTAGTAAGAATGGAATGCTAGAACAAAGTGGGAAGAATATATTAATCTGAAAGAAAAGAAATGTCCAAGACTGCTCTTGAAATGCAGTTGCACTCATTAGTGTTTATCTTTTTTAAAATTATAATTCATCTGTACAGTAAAGGTCTGAATTTCTTTCTCTCATGCCTAAAACATGCTAATTGAAACAGCTCTGACTTCCCTAAAAGCCACTCCCAGATCACTAGCCATTCTGCAGTAATGATGCTTTTAATTATCTTTTGAAAGGTTTTCTCTGTCATTATTTCATTCAACAGGTACATCCTTTCTTTCTCCATATAATTGGCAAAGATTAGCCAATGAAAAATAGAAAAACCCACAAGGGGTATTTGTTTTCTTCACTTTGCAGAATTAGAGTTTTAAACTCCCTATTAATATATTATCCAACATGAGATACAATCCTTCCAGATTTAAATTTGTGTGACTGTTAAGAGCAGAAAAATAAGTTGAAAAAGTTAATTTTGTAACACATATTTAAACACTTTTAAGATTTCTGTTTTAAGATAATTTAATGAAATAAAGGAAAATGATTTTATCCATCAAGCACAGATAAAAGAGCCACACATATAATGTGATCACTCAACATGAAATATTGCTTTGATTTACTTTCCAAGATTTATTCAAGTCTATACACAAGAATCTGGTCAACAAAAAGTCCACAGTAAATTGGCACTAATTGAATTCAGGAATGGTTGAATTTGGAGTGCTTGTGCAAATGCAATGATTCTGATGATGTATTTAACTCCACCCCCAACTCTGCCTGCTCTTCTCTTAAACTTTTCTGTTTATATCATAAACTATCAGTTATTTCATAAATAACAAAGGTAGACAAGAGACTGAATTGGGACAGGAATCACATTAAATATTAACAACAATGTAGTACTAATAATCTTTTCAGGATGAAAAGAAATGTAAATGCTCCTTGCCTTCCAGTTGAGACAGTTTCTCTGTATCCTAAAGACTCAAAAACAAATAGCAAGGAGGGAAGGAAGAAAAGGAAGGAAGGAAAGACAAAGACAACTTAGTATTAAAGGTAGAAAATAAATTATTTCAAATGTCTTAATTATATATTCAGTAGAAAGAAATATATTGCCAATTTAATTTTAATGCAGTTATAATTCCCTATATTCCAAATATATTTGAGTCTTTTATAAATATTATATTAACTAGGATAATAACTCTGAGTATGCCAAAATTTGGCACATATGCAGTACAGCCGCTAAATTGGGAATAAGATATCATTTAAAACAAGGAGAAAGTTGGTTGGGTTAATTAGTGGACTTCTTTCCCATAAATGTGAACCTGGAAATTTTCCAAAAGCCTCATGTGAATTGAGGCTAACATCTTTAACCCAAACTGTCAGTTTTATTATACTGTGTACTGCACATCTCTTTAAATTAAAAACATTCATCAGAAAACTGCTGTCTTTGCCAAGGAAAATATTACTTGCTCTTCAATTTAAATATTAAATTATTTAATTTGCAATCTGTATCATATGCAGTATCTGCACGTAACGTACTCCACTCCTATATAACTGTATACATGTCCATGTATCACCATCCTCAGCTAGTTATGGAAGAATATATTAACATGCTAGAAATGTAGCATAAACCCATGTAAATCTCACAGGAATTTCCAGCATAATATACAATATACTGATGGTTTCATTAACAGATCAAAATGACTTCTTGGCAAAATTCCAAAATAACTTTGGAATGGCTAGCAAACAATTGAAGAGATGCTTACACTGTAAGATGTTTATTGATATTAAGAGCATTTGCTATTGTAACCTGTCATTACTTTAGTGACCTTATATCTTTTGTATCAGTACCACTCTACCACATTTCTTACTTTGCTGTCTGTTCACTTTGGCTTCTATCACTACATGTTTCTTCTAGATATAGAAGAAAGATATATGACATATGGCCATATAAAAAGAAGCAAGGTGAAGAAGAAGTGATAAAATAGGAATGAGGAACACCAAGAAATAATAAATTGTATAAATCATAGCAGAGAGACTTCAGTTTAATGATATTTACTTTGTTGCTGCTACTACTGTTTTACTAGAATTTCAAGGTGTATGTTCTAAAGGTAGAAAGAAATAACTTTTACTTAGAAATATGAGCATGGCAAATAATTTCAGTTAAGAAAACTGAACAAATCTTTGATTGAAAAAATTAATTCTTTTTATATATTTATGACACATCATTTAGAAGTAATGATCTTACCCCTAGATTGACTTGGGTTGATACAAAGGATTAACAAATTAGTGACTATCAATTAGTTGATTAAAAGTTTTGGTAATTGATAATTAGTTTTGGTAATTGATAATCCAGTTTTGGTCATCACATTATAAAAAAGATGTTAAGTCTTTGGAGAAAGTGCAAAGAAGAACATCAAAGATGATTAAGGGCCTGGAGACAAAAACATATGAAGAATGGTTGCAAGAATTGAGTATGGCTAGTCTAGGCAAAAAAAAGGCCTATGGGTGACATGATAGCAGTATTCTAGCATTTGAGAGGCTGCCACAAAGAAGACAGGGTCAATTCATTTTTAAAGCACCAGAAGGTAAGACAAGAAACAATGGATGGAAACTATTCAAGGATAGGAGCAACCGGAATTAAGAAGCAAGTTGTCAACAGTGAGGACAATTAACCAGTGGAATAGCTTGCCTTCAGAAGTTGTGGGTGCTTCATCACTGGAGGTTTTTGAAGCAAAGACTGGATAGCCACCTGTCTGAAATGGTATATGGTCTTCTGCTTGAGCGGTGGATTGAACTAGAAGACTCCCCAAGGTCCCTTCCAGCTCTATTCTGATTGATTGAAGCACATAGTTGATTCAAATTAAATTAATTGATCAATTAGTTGATAAGGGACAGGAAGAAGCATACATAGATAGACCATGGGTACAGCCTTGGCCACAAGTAAATCTCAAAAGCCTTGGATTTCTCCTCAAGGGCTTCTGTAAAAATGTCTGCTAAATATAAGGTTTCAATGTGACAAAAAGGAAAAAATAATTAAATGATTTAAAAAATTCTATTCATGAAGAACAAATCAACACTTCACACCCCATACATATGCTTTTTCAGTTCTTTTACAGTTGATAAATATATCATTTATTAATTTCATATGGGATATTTTTCAGTTTCCTCTGTTCTGCATGATAATGAAGATCAAGAAATATGGGAGACCACATAAAGGCTATGATAGGTGTCTTGTTCAAAACTGCAAAGCTAATTTAGAAAATCCTAAACAGTTTTGTGTTTTTAACAGAAACTGCATTTCCTGGATTGGGGTACACAAAATGTTAAAAGATGAGTCTGCCACCAAAATATCATATAAGAAAATAGACTGAAAACAATGTCCTTATTTTCTGAAATATAGTATTAAAATACTAATATAAATATTTATTGGTTCAGTTGTCTTCAAGACACTTAACTATTCATGTATAATTGTATAATTATGTTAGTGAGTTTTTTAAAAAAACTAAATATTTAAAACATTTTGTATTGTAATAATAGAAAATTACTCTCCTGTAATAATTGGGTGATTGTTTTTCCAGACATTTAAAGAACACCTGCCAATCTTAACAAGCTACTCAGGTTTTTTAAAAATAAAAATACTATAAAATAACTAAACTAACCAAATAAAATTATTTAGTTTATTTAATGATTCAAATTGCAGCGGTGTGTACTTATGTATAGAACAATTACTTCTTTAGTTATGTAGAGAATTGAAATCATTGGAGAGGCACTCCTTCCCTTTTATACGTAGCAATACAGAATGTTATCGCCTATCGAGCAGATCAATGTGGGAAAGAAAAAACCTTTTCTGTCCAAAGTAAATGGAGAAGAAAAATTATCTGAAAAGCGAACGGCTTTATACAAAGTGACTCCAAAGATAGGAAATAAATTCAATGTTGCAGAATTGGTGAAGAATTGAGTGTGTGCAAAAAGGTATCCTTTTCCTTTTCTTCATTCACTTTGCAATGGCAATAGACAGTTTTTTCTTGTGTGAGCAGAGAGATGTTGAGAGGTTCAGTATTATAAAGGATGTAATGCTAAATAAATATCTGAATGTTCTCGTATACAGAAATTGGGTCAAATTTAAAAGATGATTTGAGAGAAAGATAGGATGTAAGGAACAAAAGTATCTCAGAAGCACTGAATAACTTTCAGAATGGTCTTACTCTTCCTTTGGTATTCACCCATGCATCACTAAATGTTTCCTTTTGTGGATTTCCTTTGTAGCAATCACCATAGATTTTGGGTGGGCAGATCGAAGAGGATACTTTTATTATAGAGTACAAACTCCTTCTGCTATTGTTTCCCTATAATTTTTATATAAGACCAATTTTGCATTACATACTTGCTATGATCTCATTCTAAAGCGTGAGAATGTTTATCTGGTATACAATACATCCACAGAAAATATGACATCTCATTCACATATTCCACTGACTTTTGGGCAAGTCTAAAGAGATTGCATATTCTTCTCTCCCTTTTTTAGAGTTTCACTATTTTAAAAACTATTTTTAGAAGCCTTTCAGATCTGTCTATGTGTCATTTTGGTCCCCAAATAGAACTCTCTTTGCACTACAGTTAAAGATGAAGCAGTGTTTATCACCCATGTCTATGAAATAGAAAGGGCATATGACAATATTTTCAATTTCAGCAAGTGGCCTAAAGGGTATGTATCATGACAGAACTCTTCAACACTTCATTTCAATGGAATGTTCAGGCTTTCCCATTCAGGCAATCCTTTCCCCAGTGTTTATTTCATATCATAGTTGACACATAGATTCATTACCTAGATGTGTTTAATTAACACAATAGAAATAGCCAGATGCATTTATAGCACTGAGTACATGGTCTGAGTAACATAATCTGGTGCAAAACATGCAACAAAAAATATAGTATTTGACTTTGTTCATTAATTTAAAAAAATGAAAGCACAATTGTTCACATTTAGAGAATTTCACTCCCCTTTCTCTTATATTTCCAGGAGAAGGGGAAGGAGGAAAAGACTGAAGGCCATAACAGAATGAGGTGGCCATTGAATTCTCTTCTCCTGTCTCCCCAGTACTATTATAAACATGGACAGTCTTTTTGTTGCTAGTTTTCTGACTTTTTTGCTTTTCCTTCTGGGGGTAACTTTTTTTTTTTTTTTTACAAATCAGTAGAACTGTGTGAGCATTTGAATGGAGTGCTTTTCAAGATGCATTGGCAAAATGATTCTCTTCTCAAAATATTGAAGGAACAGTGTTCTCTAAATGGCTTAATGCAGCTATTTGAAGGTTTTTTGATATCATTGTAGACTTCTTCACTCACAGTTCCTATATGAGTAACTTGTCATTATTCCTAATTTGATTTGGATTTAGGATTTTAAATTCTTTAAAAAATAAAATAGAATAGAATAACAGAGTTGGAAGGGACCTTGGAGGTCTTCTAATTCAATCTCCTGCTTAGGAAACCCAAAACATTTCAGACACATGGTTATCCAATCTCTTCTTAAAAACTTCCAGTATTGGAGCATTTACAACTTCTGGAGGCAAGTTGTTCTACTGATTAATTGTTCTGTCAGGAAATTTCTCCTTAGTTCTAGGTTGCTTCTCTCCTTGATTAGTTTCCACTCATTGCTTCTTGTCCTACTCTCAGGTGCTTTCAAAAATAGCTTGACATCTTCTTTGCAGCAGCCCGTGAGATACTGGAACACTGTTATCATGTCACCCCTAGTCTTTCTTTTCATTAAACTAGACATACCCAATTCCAGCAACTGTTCTTTATATGTTTTAGCCTCAAGTCCCCTAATCATCTTTTTTGCTTGTTTCTGCACAATAAAAGTATAAATAAGTACATTTAAAGCACTAGTGCAAAAAAAATATCAGCAAGAGGAGAAAAGAAAATAAGGGAAAATATCTGTATAATTACCTAAAAAGTTTAGGGAAAATGTAAAAAAGAAAAATGGAACATTTTAAGAAATAGAAAGACTATTGTGGAAGGAAGGGTATATATAAAGAACATATAAAGATGCTGTCACACTAAATTTAGGAAGAGTCTTCGTTATTTTTTTTCAGAATAAAGAAAGAGAAAAGAACATTATATCAGTTGTTCAGTGACGATGGCAGATGATAAACAGATAACACAGAAAAGGGGAAATACTCAGAAGCTATTTCTATTCACTCATCTATGAGAAGAAGATATTGCCATCGGTTAATTTTGAAAAACAGAATGACAAAGCCAGACTGTTATTCTGAGACTATTAGAAACTATAGTTATGGGATCCCTATGAATTTTGAATGGCCCACATGAACTGTACTGAGGGTATTAAACTAACTGATAATTTAGCTATATCGTCAAGTAGTACCTTTAAGAAAAGCATAGAGAATTGTTAGTAAAATTACTAAAAAAGAGCATTCCCCGATCTTCAAAGAAGAGAAGCAAAGGATATGGGGAACCAAAGACAATTTGACATTAATACCTGAGAAGATTCTTAGAGCAGATCATAAAGTTGCTGATCTTTAAACACCTTGAATACAATGCAGTAATTACCAAAATTCAGCATGAACTTGTCAAGAAAAAGTCTTGTTAGATGAACTTTATCATGTTTCTTTTTTTGACTAGCTGCCATAATTTCAGAGTATTGCAGGCTCAATACATCTCAATACGAATGAAACTCCAGACAAAGTAGCTAATGAAATTCTCATTTGCACCTCATTTAATATGAGCTAGATACATGATTCATAGGCTTGAAAATATGAATATTCATAAATGGTTCCTCATTGAATTGAAGGAAGATATTAAGTGGAGTAGTGCAAACTTCAGAGTTGGGTTCTATATCTTCAACATTTTAAAAGAAGTGTTGGAAAAGAAGATGGTAGGTATGGCTATCAAATCTGTAAAAAAACTTAATTGAGTAGGATAACTAATCCCTGAAATATTGAAGATTGAAAATTATTTTGGTTTCAGGGCATTATTCTTTTCTATTGTTGTTCAAGGAGGGAGGTATATATCTCCATGTGCTACTTGAAATCACCCCAGAAGGATTTGAGTAGCTGCTGAGAGAAACAACATTTAACTAAGATAATTCTTGGCCTGATCCATGAGAAGTATTTATGTTCAAATAAAGAGAAAAGTTTGTAAATGATGCTGGTTAGTTAGAGCATAAGTCTGGAAATAACAGAAACAGATTTAATAAAAAATGTAAAAAATTTGGAAACATAAAATATAATAGAATGTATTTTCTGCTTGAAATAGTGAAAACATTGGATTATGGGTGGATTTAGCAATATGATGTGGCTATGTAAAGGCAAATTTAATTTCAGACTCATCTGAAACGTAAGTTGTAATTCATAGGAAACCACAGTTTCACTTTATTCTGCAGGGATTGTATCTTACTTCAAATATTATGTGCACTTTACAAATCATTCAAAAAATGAGAAGTTCTAAGAAACAAACTGAGAATTCAAATCAAATTCTAAGAAACTCCTACAAAAAGTCGTTGAAGAACTGGGAATGTCCATCCTTGACTATAGCTAAAACATGATAGCACTCTTCAAGGTATAAACTTCCTTCCTTCTGGTGTTAGACCAGTGGGTCTCAAGTTGAGAACCACTGTGTTAGACAGAAAGAAGAAATTATATTTTGTACTATCCAAAAAGATAACAGAGAATAATGCATTACGTTACAGGAAGGCAGATTCAACAAGGGAAAGTATAGTTGTTGTGGTTAGACTTATGATTTAAATAGTTGTTTCCAACCTCATGATTACTTATTTATCTATAATATAGCTTGCTAGCTAAAATGGACATTGGGCAGGTTATGGTAAAGTTACAACAAAAAGGACATAGAAAATAAATACAACACAAGATTATTAAAAACCTCAGTAAGCTATCAAAAACTTCATAGCTAGCCAAACTACTGCTCCTAAGGGTCATATTTTGGCTAGCTCACAAATGGGACAAAAATGATCATATAATGCAGGCTGTCACTACAAGGTCTATTGTCTGATTCATATTATGTCTACCTCTGGAAGCTTCCACAACAGACCCTTTCATAATGAGCAGTCTTTATGAATAGAGTCATGATTCTGACAAGGCAGATAGAATTATTCTAAAAATAAGGATTTGTGTGAGGCAAAGAAAATGTAGAAAAAGCAGGAAAGGGAATAAAAAATCTATCCATTTTTCTTCTTGTTTGTCCCAGCATATATAATTATCTGGCAGCTCCATAGACATTGCTGGCAGAGAAACAAGACACTAACAGCAATGAAGATTGTGGTAGATATTAAGCCAATTTCTTGAAAGTACTGGTAGCATTGCTTATTATCAACCACACTATAGATTTCCTGTTGCCAGAATGTAGATGAACCCAGATGAACAGAGCAAAACGGAGGAAAGAATATATTTGGGCTAAGAAGATAAGATATATAGGACAGTAGAAACTGCTTCTATTCTTTAATGTTATCATTAGACTGGGTTCCACTTCTTGAGTTTATTTATTTTTTCTTTCAAAGCTTTTTTGTGCTGTCTCTGGTTGTTAGCAATTGCCAATAATGGTAACAACAACAACAGCAACAACAACAACTAATTGAAGATAAACATCAAGAAAAATCACAAAGTACCGAAACTTGCAAATTGAAGTTGAGCGACACATGGAAAAAGAAATTGTCTGTTGTCCCAATTATAATTGGAGCCCTTGGAGCAATACCTAAAGGGCTACCTCACTATTTGGAAATTCTAATTTTACCTGACTTGAACATACTGATTCTACAAAAAAACCACCCTATTTGGAACAACTTATATCCTCTGATGTTAACTTAACTTAACTTAGGACTCGAGCTGTTGAGCTACCAACCAGCCCCAAAGGCTGTGAATCTCACCAAAGATTAACATAACAACAACAACAACAACAACAATAAAAACAAGGCATTTTCCAGGGCGATTCCCTTTCACCCCTACTTTTTATACTCTCAATGCTACCACTGACAATCATTTTGAAGAAGATGAACTATGGATACGAACTTGCAAAGAAAGGACTGAAAATTTCGCACGTGGTGTACATGGATGATTTGAAGCTGTTTGGTAAAACAACTGAACTGAATTTATTAATTAAAAGCACAAAATAATTTCATGTTTAATGAATAAAGTATATAACAACAACAACAACAACAATCTTCTGATGATGCCAAATGCAGACTTTGCAAAGAAGTTGATGAAACTATTGATCAAATACTCAGCTGCTATAAAAAAATTATGCAGACTGATTATAAATTGTGGCACAATTCAGTAGCACAAATGAACCACTGGAATTTGTGCAAAAATTATAATATTAAAACAACAATAAACTGGTGGGAACATAAGCCTGAAAAAGTCACCGAAAATCAGATGGTCAAGATCTTATGGGATTTTCGTATACAAACCGACAAAATACTGGCACATAATACACCAGACATCACACTGGTTGAGAAAAATAAGGTTACAATCATAGACATTGGAATACCGGGTGATAGCAGAGTTGATGAGAAGGAACATGAAAAAATCATGAAATGCCAGGATTTAAAAATCGAAATTCAGTGATTATGGCACAAACCAGCAGTGGTAATTCCAGTGGTACTCGGCACACTGGGTGCTATTCCAAAAACACTGGAATTACATTTAAAACAGTTAAAAATTGACAAAATCGCCATCAGTCAAATGCAAAAAGCTGCACTGCTTGGATCTGCACACATATTACGAAAATACGTTATGACGTCTTAGGCCCCTGGGTGGGGCCCGACTAGTAATCAATGCCAAATCCGGCGAAACAACTGGCCGCTGTGATACAATTGTGATGATAATAATAATAATAATTGAATGCAACTGAATGCAAGGTTATCTTCTAGTTCCTGTTCCTCTGGTTTAATACCATTGCATGTAAAAGGGAAAAAAGTGTGACCAAAATGGCTGATCAATAAAATCTACCATTTATGAATTTATGAATGAATCTGCTGCCACAGATTAAAGATCCTAATTTTAAATATATATACTTCCAAATGGTTTTCTTTTTTAAAAATCTATTAACAGATAACTATTTGATTTCCACCCTGACAGGAATAGGATAATCCCAGTTTTCTGATATATTCCTACTTATTTCTAATATCTTTTGATGGGTTTATCTACTGCCAACCAATAATGGGTAACTTTCCAGGTGAAGTCAGTCATGTCAGACCCTTAAATGAGAACATTGTAGGGAGTCTGCTACACAGGCAGGAACCTGTAGTCTTGAAAGGAAGTTCCTTTAATGTTTTAAAATGTGTCTTCTATCCACAGCTGGAATTGATAAAGCTTCCTTTTTCATGTTATTTTGAGTTTAAGAACTCTAGTGCTCTGTAGGTTATTATTGTAATATGCTGGTGTTCTCAAATGGGTTCAAATCCAAGCGCTGCTCATGCAGAGTATCAATGTATTAAATGTGCTATTTTTCCCCACTGCATATGACAGTTTAGAAAGTGTTTAACTTTCTGGAATACAGTGTGGGAGACTAAAAAGATAATGTAATTTATTATTTATAATAACAATAATGTAACTCTAAGAACAATTGAAGCTTGTAAGGTTACACAGATAAGTCAAACAGTTAATTTTCAATTCAGTTGTACTTGAGCTGTGCCATGAGTGTGCCAATCCTTCAAATAAGGTGCTTTGTTCCTGGGAGCTGGTATAAAGTACCTGTATTCAAATCATTAAGGCAACTAAATTTTCCCAAATTTATGCAGCTACTTTTTTACTTAAATTGCTTGGCCTTTGTAGCAATTATACAGTTATTGTCATCCTTCAGTTGTTTTCTGATATTTGAACATTAATAAAGTAACCTCCTTCAGCAAAGACATGTTTTTCTACTTGTTCTTTGATAGGAATAATGTCTAAACTAGAGCTATATGTGACCACTGGAGATCCTGTAAGGATTGCATCCCTAGCTCTGGAAATAGCTTAATTCACTGCAGATAGTTTTGGCTTGTTTGTTGTGAATTTTACCTTTATTGGGAATATTATCCCTGTGGTGTTAACAACAGCTGCTACTTCTTTCAATAATATGCCTTTCTTTTTTTAAAAAAATTGGGAATAGCTCCAGCCAGATTGTTGCAAGAACTCTTCTGCAGCCAGGTTCTTTCTTGAAGAAAACTCCTGTCTCCTTTTAAGTATTTTGAACAGAACTATTTTAGAAGAGCTCTCTGTGGAGACCATAAGTGTTACCATTATCACATGGGTTTCAAACTCTTTGTGTCTCATTGCCATCATGTGACATATCATGAAGTTTTTTCCCTTTGCGGATCTGGGGTGGGTGGGGCCTGCACATGACACATCCTGCCAGTTTGACAGCCTTGCCTATCATATGACCTTTGGTCCCTGTTTTCTAGAAAACTAAAACAAGTATTGCCTATATATAAGGAGTAAGGAAAACTCACTGTTTGAAAACTGTTTTAAAAATATTCCTTTACATCTCCTAGCCATCTTTTCTGGTGAAAATAGTTTTGTTCCTAAACTGAGTGTCAATCCAGACAATTTATATCACATTAGCCCTTTGGCTCGAGCCATACCCAACCGTAAGCTGTACATAGGCTTAGATTTTCCATGTTTACTTCTATCTCAGAAGGCTGTAAAGAAAATAAGTTGATGTAAAGTCCAGGGCCTTTTCTGTATTAAAACCCTAAATGTGGTGAATATATCATTTTAAAAACATAAGTCTATGACAAAAGGAATTAGTAATACAAAAAATAACCAGAAAGAGAAGTGCTATAGTACAATCTCATACAATCTCAGATGAAAGAATTTAAAAAGTCAGACAATCCCCCTTCCCCCCAAACTTGCTTTATAATAAGCAGAGATTGGAATATTTTTCCTTTCTAGGAAGAATGCTACATTTAGGTTCTAGTGCAAAGAATATATGCATCAACCTTCACTTTTGTGGTGTCAAGAGATAGGAAGATTCTAATGAACATAATAACATAAGATTCTCATACATAATACATAGGGAAAAAAACAGATCTTCAGGTATATTAGTAATAACAGTCAGACTTATATACCATTTCACAGTGCTTTAAAGCCCTCTCTAAGTGGTTTACAGAGTCAGCCTCTTGCCCCCAACAATCTGGGTCCTCATTTTACCAACCTTGGAAGGATGGAAGGTTGAGTCAATCTTGAGCCTGTGAGAATTGAACTGCTTGTAGTCAGCAGAATTAGCCTGAAATACTGCATTCTAACTACTCACGCTGCCACGACTCTTGATCATAAGCAATCAAGAGCTTTACAGATTACATCCAACAACCCAGTTGGTTCAGAAACAATTAGGAAATAAGTTTTTTTTATTACATTGCCTTTTATATATTAGACTACTACAGTTTTCCATGTGCTTGGTGTATAGTCATCCTGGCAACATGATCATAGAAATGTCTTCAGATAAATCTCTTTCAGAGATTTGTCTTCTGAGCATTCAAACTTGTGCTGAAGCCCATCTTCAGGGAACTTATCTCTAGCAGAATTTGTGCACGGAGAGAAGATGGGCTCTAGCACAAGTTTGAAAGCTCAAAAGACTAACTCTAGTCACGGTGACTGAATCAGATTGGATCCTGTAGCATCAACACTCTGTCTAATCTACTTCTTCAAAATTCAACTTTTACTTTCAGAGAATACCATTGGCCAAATGATTCTGATCTTTGTAGGCCAAAACCTGTCATGCTTCTGAATATCTTTTCCAAGGCTTTAATGGCTATTCTACCAAGTCTTAATCTGTGGCAGCATTTTTTGGGCTGCTAGCTCCTTTACATGATTAGAAGATCTACCACTTTAATATTTTCCTTGTAAGTTTAAGCCTGCATGCTGCATTTGTTATTAGTTTTATTTATTTTTAATTTTAATTCCATTTTCTCATTGTGTTCTTTGACATTTATTGCAAGAACTTGCAGATTCTTTTTTGGTTATCAGAATAATGATATCACCCTACTGCAGATTACTGATGATCCCCTCCATTTTAAAACCATGCTCACTTTCTTCCAATCTAGTTTTTAAAAATATAGGTTGAATATATAAGAAGAGAGAATGCATCTTTGTCTCATTCCTTTAACAACCTACAGTCAGTGTGCACCATGACTTTCTGACCTGAACTACTTAGGTGTTGCATGAGGACAATGAGATGTCATGGGGACTCTCCTTTTTAAGCACATTTCACAGCTTGACACAATCTACATAATTTAAGGATATTTTTATAATCAATGAAGCACATGCTGACTTCTTTTTATATTTTTTAGCTTTATCAACTGTTCAGTAGACATCAACAATACTATAATGTGTTCCTTGATCTTTTCCAAACTTGCTTGAACATCTGGCATATATTTTTTCCATGTATGGCTCTATTCTCTATTGGACAATCACAAGCATGTGAAATTAAGACTTTTGTGTAATAGTTTTCACATTCTGTAATTGTTATTCTCTCTCTCTTTATTTTGTAATATATATTGACCTCTTCTTGGACACAGTGTCTTTGTCCAGATTTGCTGGCATAATTTGGATAGAACTTTAACTGATTCTTCTGTTGCTTGCTATAATTCTGTATTATTATGTCAGTCCCTGCAGTCTTCCAAAAGCTAATCTAATTTCATTTTCTGCTTCTAAAAGTTCTTGTAATTAGGGAATGTCTTCTGAGATATTTTGGATATTAAAATATATATTGTATGGTATTTCAGTATACACATTCTGTCTTTGATTGGTCTTCTGTCCACTGATATCCTAAAGGCATGTTTCATTTTAGCCAGAAATGCCTTTCAGAAATGCCTTGGTTTTAGTTTTGGGTATCAGTTGAATAAAAGTACAATTTTCTTTCTAAAACCAGAATTGTATCAAATTGGAAGAATCTAGATAATCAGTATTATTTAAGGAAGTCTGAAGTTAAATTGCTGTCTTAAAACTGGCTAATAATTAGGAAGGGCACTGTAAGATGCAATGATAACTTTCCTAGTAACAATTTTATATAATCCTTTTTTCAGAAAACATGTGAGACAATCCTCCATTTCCTGCAAAGCAACTTGTAGAACCCAGTTAACATTTTTCCCTGTGGCAGCTCTAATGAAAAAAATCGAAGGAACATATTATTGCCCTCATTTCTATAAATTTATGGTGTATATCCCCATAGTGAATACTATGTATCCATCCATCAAACCTGGATATGGGCTCTCTCAGTCATAAGCCTAGGAATGTGTTATTTGCTTCATGATAAGTGAATGTTTGCAATGGTTTGAAGCAATATTTTATTTATTTCAATCTTGTTTTTATATACTTCAAAAGGCTAGGATAAAAACCATAAAACTGCAAAAATAAAATAAAATAAAATATATAAAACATTAACACTGGTCTTCTAAAATCTAATGCATACAAGGGGAAAATTCACAACTTAGCTTATTATCTCACTCGGAATGCCTGTCTGGAAGAAAAAAAAGGTTTTTCCTATCTTTCAAAAGATTTGTAGAAGGATGCTTGGCATAAAAATTGTTCAATAGGAACTTCAGGGAAAATTTTCTATTCCATAAATAAAATACAGCATAAAATTAATAGTAAACATCCTTCTGAGAAAATATGTGCACTGTTGCTACGAGAATTTTGCCAGTCTTTCTTGCAGGAAAAATGAAGCCATTTTAAATAATATTCTTGTGCAACCAAAATAAGTAGTAGATTTGCATATCAACATAGGCAAACATGAACAGTTTTACCTGTTTTCAATGCCTTTCTGGGTAAAAAGAAAAGATGCATAATAATAAATAAGGTAAAACTATTTTATTTGGTGGGAAGAAGAAGGATAACTAGCAATAAGGCAGAGGAACTAAATTACAACAGGGATGGGTACAAAGTTGTCCTGGAGAGAGGTATCTATATGGTCAGTAAGAGCTAACATCAACTTCAAGGCATATAATCCATTGGCCCATCCATCCATCAAACTTCCATTTTTCAAAAGGGGCTTAGCTCTAGAAACTCAGTTTCTAAATAATTGTATTGCTGAGATTCTTTATGGAGATGGAAAGATATGACTCAGCATTTTAAGAAAACATATACTAATTTGCTATCTTCCTCTGACTTTTCAACAGATGCAATGTTTGCAGCTAGGTAATTGACAGTCAGTAAAGAGATAGATGAAGATAGTTTATGTTTAAATTTTAATGTAAAAAGAGACATCTCAGTTCTATAACTTTTCCCATAACATTTGTGCAGTAGTTTTGTGCTAGAAAACGAGTTTTGTTTTCCTCCAAAACTACAACTCACCAAAGAAAGTCCTTAAATGGTTTCACTATGTTACATTTGCTAAACACTAGGGCTTAGTCAATTGGTACGGCTATTTGTCTTCCATAAAGGAACATGTCATTTTACATGTGGTAACAGTCCAAAGTATACCACAGAGTAGTGGAGAAAGAGGAGAGAGAACTGTAGAATAAATATAGGCTACCTCAAAGCCAATTCTATTGCAGTTGTCTATTTAAAAAAAGAACAGAAAATTTGAAGCATTCTGACTTGCCAAGGTACATTTTAGATACAACTTCCTCATTTTTCCAGTTATCAGATTTCACTCTTATTTGCTCATGAGAACACTTGTTTTATCACTGGAAAGGACAAGCAGCATTAGGTCAGCCCTCAAGAGAAGCGTCAAACATAATACAAAACAACAACAACAACCAGACAATAAAAATGAAAATGCAATAAAATTATGGATGACATTTAAAATGCAACCTCTGTCTGGGTGTCATAAGGTTTATGAGGAAAATAAACAGTTAATAAAAATCAGAAGTGATTTTTATAGCAACAGATTAGAAGTTTCATTTTGATTTTTATTTTAGTTGATTAACCTTTTAAAGATGAGGGATAGATGCAACTAGTGAAGCAAAAACTGGTTGTTTTATGTGAATTTGAACATTGTTTATATCTTAATTAAAAGATGCCCCTCCTGAAAAATGATTTAATAGAGCAACTATATGAACATGAATTATGATATAACCCTACATCAATTTGCATTTTAAGAGCTAAAATAGAGACCATGAAAACACAAGTAGCTGCATAAAGACAACATTGTGGGGGCATCTGGGATATGTACAAATTCTTTTCCATGTGTAATAGACAATTGTTTTAAAATTAAAAGTAGCGGATTCATCTTCTCTTTCACTCAAAAACTGCATCATTTCCAGATCTATTTGGCAATGCAAGCCTAAAGCAATAGCTGTGGGAAGAAAATGTTAGAAGGATTTCCTGCAGCACATTGCTCAGCACATCTAGTATTTATTCCAAAACAGTATTTTGATGAAAATGAAAACAAAGTATTTCCACAGTTACCCAAGAAAACTCTGTCCATGCCAGTAATCAACAGTCTGATTCAACATCAAGGATTCTTTATAGTTTATGAAAAATCTAAACTTCAATGTGCATTGTTAATATATTTTATAAATAAAGGAAATCCACATAGGTTTAAATTTCCCTTATTTGGAATGGTCATAAAGACTGCAATTGCTTAAGTGAAACTAAATTCAGGCTTCTTACATCAGCACACAATCAAATGTCAAACCTTTGTGAACAAAGGGTCTCAATTCACTTCTAGGCAAGATGACAAATATTTAAACAGGAGAAGTTACTAGATCTGACTTCCTTCTTAGCTGACATACTCAATTCTGGTATTTGTCTTAGCAAACATATAAGTACATGGAGCATATAAAAGAAGATTTCAGAAAGAACAAGATGCAGATTAAGTATGCCATTCTGGAGTAATAACTGGACAAACTATAACCTCAAGGGAAGAATCTCAATTTCTGAGTGGATCCATTAGACCTCAGTCTGCAAAGATAGCTCTGGTGATTCTATCCAAGATGGAAAAGCTGGTATAATATGCATAGCCTTAGGAAAGTAAAATACTAAAAGGTTGAATGTAAGCCATGGGGATAATTATGGAAGGAGCAGGCGGATGGGAGGGAAAATGAATTCTTACTAACTTTCAAAAGTAAAGGGAGGTATATTATCGGTGAAGCAATCTCTTGGATCTTGGGGAAAAGACATTACAGATATTACTGTTTTACTAACATTCCTCTTGAGTGTTATAAATGCACTTTGAATGGATACAACAAGGAATTGTTGTGTCTAACTTAGTGAAGATGTAGATAAAAAATACATGGTTTTAGAACAGATTGAACTAAATGATTACAGATGAAATACAATCTACTATGTATTATGTTGTCTACTGGTTGGGTGAAAAAAGTGCCATTTGTTTCCCAAAAGTTGTATTAAACCAAGATTAATCAGATTGAAGGCAAGAATAAACAGGGCTCTCCTTACAATTAGGTACAGTGATTCATGCAACTGCACCATACTGTAGATGTCTTGAAAAACTGGGAATTGCTCCCACTTGTCCCACCATTAATTTATTGTGTTGGAAAATTAATTTGTTGCTCTCCCATGAAGGAAGAACCGTACTCTTTAAACGAATGGCCGGATTTTGCATATGAAATAAAGTGAAGAAATGCCATTTTATTCTGGATTATTCCATTGCACCATTCTTCAAAATGTTTACCTTGATGAAAAAAAGACTGTAGTTCAGATCAAATTAAATTTATTTTCATTTATTTTGTCTGACTTTTTCAAAGGCTTTGGTCCAGTTGCACTCATAGTGTAATCTTTTATAGCAAAAGGCAAAATGCCTGTTATTTTGGCCCCAAATATTTAAATAAGCAACAACAACAACAACAAAAAACCCTAGTAGATCTCTGAAGTCTATTGAAAGAAATTGTTGTTTAATTTGCTGGTACTCGTCAGGGACCGGGAAGAAGGAAATATTTGATTCAGGATAATAATATTGCTTAAGTGTAAATTATTTGGGGTTTGGAGAGTCATCCTTATGGGTTTATATGCCTATAATGTTCATTTATGTAATAAATCAAGCATTTTGACCCTGACCAGTTTACCTGCAAAATATGACCCTGAGAATATAAATTCAGCAAAACATTTTTTTTTAAAAAAATCTACCTTTCTTGCATCTATTTTTGAATGTGGAATTGAAAGAAAGTGTTTATTGCAATATCTGGAAGGAAGCCCTGATACCACCATCTAAAATATTTCTTTTCTCAGAATTGTTTGTTTTGGGTTAAATGTAATTGAATTATAAGTTTTCCATAATTAATATTTATAACTGCAATTATCAGGAGCAATGTAATAAGCTATATCGGTGGGTATGGCACACACAAACACTGACTTTAACATTTAAAATGAACACCATTTCTGAATCAAAGAAATGTGGAGTTAAGGAAACGTGGAATTCATGGGTTGTCAAAGACATCAGCTCTCTGTTGATTCTTGATCAACTGAATCACAAATGTATGAAATAAAATGTTAATTGATAATGAAAATGTTATAAATATAAATGCCATACTTAAGCATTAGGAATGTAAAGGTTTCTGTTATATTGTCAAAATAGTGATAAGGATTTTTTGTGTAAAACACAAATGAAAATCTCTGGTAACTCAATTCTAATGGTAAGTTCCATTTTCTATAAACTTATATACCCGTAATTCTTGTTGAAAATTTCACTCCAAATGATGATAATTATATTCAGACTAGCAGTAATGTTTTCTAAATACTCTTTCCATATGGATATCTGCTTGAGGAACAGGTTTTCTTTCTGTGCTTTATTCTACTTCTCTGCCCTTTGGCCTCTGTGCTGCTCTGGAAGATGCCACATTGCTTTAGAACAAATTGTGAGATAAATAGAAGCAAGAAAAATGGCATTCTTTTGATAGATGCCATCCTATCAGCGGTACTGCATTCTTTAAGACTATATATGGAATGTTCAAAAACATGTACCAACCCTCCCCCAAAACATGTGATAGAGATTGAGGTTTACTTATTAAACATAGGAAGTTACTGCCATTAATATCACAAAGAATAAAAAAAATGAAACAACGTAAAAATGGTAATGCAATTAAAATAAGGAAATCCATAGTGCCAGAGTTTCCCATTTATATGTGACTTAGACAAATCTCTTGTGCAGAGGGTACAAATAGAACCATGTTCTGTGACAGAGCTTCATCATTCAGATAGAGTAAAACAAGCATGTTCTTCATCTGAATTAAGCGCTAAGAGATTGTTCCGAGAGATTTTTTTCCAATACATTTCTCACAAACTGATAAATATAATGAGTAGTATAAAAGGTAATGTGGAAAATACTCACTCTCAGTATAATCAAAAGGATAAAGTATTTGTCCAAAACAGATTTGCTGATATTTACCCTCAGTCCCTAATGTCTGCATAATTTACAACTTTAAGGCCAGGGGTGGGCTGCTGGGGTTCGCATGGGTTCGGGCGATACTCTAGCTAGGATTCTGCCCAGTTTGGTGAACCCCCAAATGCCACCCCTAGCTGACCATGCCCTTCCCTTCCCTCCCACCCCTCCCCTTCCAGAAGTCTCCACGCAGCCTGTTCATCATGCCAAGTAGGTGCAGGGCCCGCATGGAGGCTCGGGGAGGGCAGAAAATGGGCCTACCGGAAGTTCCAGAAGTCCAGAAATGAGCCTGTTCCCAGCTTCCGGACAGCCTCCGGATCCCAGGGAAAGCAGTTTTTGCCCTCCTGGAGGCTCAATGAAGCCTGGGGAGGGCGAAAAATCCCCCTCTGCCATGGTGCAGGAGGCCGACTAGGCCACGCCCACCATGACCATGTCCACCCAGCAACAGGGCAGTTAACCCATTGCTGCCATTTTTGAAGCCCACCCCTATTAAAGGCTATACATATATAAAATGTTATATTGACCTGATATACTATACCTAGTATAAGGTTCTTATTCCTCCTAAAGTCCAAAACACAGATGAATTTTTACAGATTCCACATGAATAGTTAACTTTCAGAGAGGAAACTTAACCAATGATTCATATAAAGGCAAATTTCCATCTGCTCTGTTGGAGTTCCTGAAATAGCTTGTCCTTGATTATAGCCTTACATTGCCACACTATATATTTGACTATTTAATTTGGACTGTCTGATTTCTACTTTTCAATTATGTTTGTTTATATAGCCTTTATTATTTTCTCTCATACTCATAATTCATTCCTTGCTCATAAGTAACAAATTACTTTCTTTGCCATATCAAATTGCCACCTCTCTATAGTGATATTGTATTAACACACACATAAGTTCATAGCATTAGTTGATTATTTATTCAATAATTTTGCTTATACAAAACAAGAACTCAGCTACTATACTAATTGTATAGGTGACAGATGTTAATATAGTTCTGAAACAGATTAGTCAAGTCTAAAATACAATACAAATACAAAAAGATTCTGAAGTAGAAAAAACAGGCACTTGCAATAATGTCTGTATTAGTAATTAACAGTTAATTTATTCACTTATCCACAACAACTCATGAGCATTTGGCCTCTTTTATTCAGAGGCAAACTCACTGTGTAAATGTCATAACAAACTGACTAAGACCGATTCATTGCGCATTAATCAATGAATATGAATATTTTATCTTTTTCTTATGTAAGACTTCCATCACTTCATGTTTTTGGCTGTCTTTTGGGACTCAAACACACTCTGCAGTATATGCAAATTATAAACTAATTATTGAGAAATTCAATTGAGTCTTCTGTCCTGATTAGAACAGACTGTTGGCAAACTATTTTTATGATAAATAAATGGGTTTCCTTTGTGTGAGAGAGTCATAAAAAATAAAATTACCTTTTTTAAACCCAGCATTCAGCTGATGCCTATCCTTTTACGTTTAGGTAAAAGAGTGGCAGATTTCTAATCATTCATTTTTTTTCTCCATTAGCCTAACTACTAATTTTGGCTAATTTTATTAAAATTATATTTTATTATATTTTAATTTGTTATAGGTTCCATTCTCAAAAAAGCCATTTACTCTTGGACACAAAAATGATGTTTTAAAAATTAATTGACTCATATCAGGCCTTCCAACACTGATGACTCTCAAGGAGACTAACTCTTATTTATTTATTAAATAATTTACTAAATAATTTATTTATTTATTAAAGAATTTACAGTCACAAGTTTAAAAGATAAGAAAGAAAACAATGTTAAAATATCCAGTATAAAAAAGCAAGTTTATTCCAGTACCCATTGTATATCAAGTTCAGACCCAATGGCTGCTAACCACTATTGTATGGCATAGAATTTAGCAATCTTCTTAGAGATCTTGGTCCTTTTTGCTCTTGGTCATTTAATAGGGAACACACAAATGCCTTAGTTTTAGTAATTTGTGATTAGAAGAAAGATTAGCAATTCATTCAAAGATAATAGATAGAGCATGTTAAAAAGACATGTAACTGTCTCACATTCAGCGTTTGAACATATACAGTATATACAAACATCCCAGAAAGAGGACATTACTGAATCTCCCTATATCTTTTAGAGCAAAGTGTTTAAAAGTAACAGTGGAAGTGTTCTCCTAGGTTCTCAGTATTGAAATACATTATACAAATGTTTTGACCTTCTTGACCTCCTGGAAATGGTAGACAACTGGCTTCTTCTTTTTGCATGATTGAATTTGTTGGATTGACTCCAGTGGAGGGATGTAGTCTTGCAGGTAACCCAGGATCAAGCCATAGAGGGCTTTATAGATTTAAACAAGCAATAGCTGTACCTTGAAGCAGAGGTGGGTTCCTACCAATTCGGCCCGGTTCGGTCGAACTGGTAGTGAGAGGCCAGCCTGGGTCACAGAACGGGTAGTGACCACTTGGCTGGCCATTCCGCCAAACCATCTGCCTGCTCGGATGCTCGCCTTGCCTCGCGTTCTCCACATGTATCCACTGCCTTCTCCTGCATCTGCCAAAGGCAACCTGCTCTTCAGGATCGTGTAGCACCCGCACCGGCTGTCTCTTATCTGCAGTTTACTTGTGAGCACCGTGCCAGGCTGCTGCTTCTGTCCCTGCCAGGGTAGCATCACCCGAAGCCGCTGGTGTTGCAAAGGTAAGGCAGTGAAGCAGTGGGGGGAGGGGCAGCCTGGCAAGTTTTGCAGTCTGTGTCTTTGGGAGGCATTAGCCTGGTGGGGACGGGGGGCGGCCCAACAAGCTTTGCAGTCACATGGCTTTGGGAGATGTTAGCCTGGCTAGCAGCCTACTCCCTTCCCCACAGCCCTGCCATGCTTGCTTCCACCTGGCTTTTCTGGCAGTCCCCAACTCCTGCTTGCCTTCTGAGGTCAGGACATACATCCAGCCTGTGAAGGGAGATGCACTGCTTCTGGGCCAGCCCTGCCAGCGGGTGGGCAGGTGGCCGGCCCTTGGGACAGATGCAGTCACTGTGCTGGGGCCGAAAGGGGAGGTGGCTGTGCATAATAAAGTATACTGTCTTCAAAGCCTGGATCTACCCAAAGGGAGGTGGATGAAAAGCCTTATTATAGCTTGCTATAGGGCCGAGGTGGCGCAGTGGTTAGAGTGCAGCACTGCAGGCTACTTCAGCTGACTGCAGTTCTGCAGTTTGGTTGTTCAAATCTCACCGGCTCAAGGTTGACTCAGCCTTCCATCCTTCCGAGGTGGGTAAAATGAGGACCCGGATTGTTGTTGGGGGCAATATGCTGACTCTGTAAACCGCTTAGAGAGGGCTGAAAGCCCTATGAAGCGGTATATAAGTCTAACTGCTATTGCTATTGCTTAAAGAAGCACTGATTGAAGTGTATCTTGGTAGTTCATGGACCCAGAATTAAGGATCTTTTACTTTTCAAAGTATGGAAGGGTCAAGAGGGGTGGCTGTAGCACTCCAGGAGGGTGGCCGGATGTCACAGGCTGCACTGCAACAGAGCAGCAGTTTTGGCTCCAGAGCAGTGTCTCCCCCTTCGCATCAGCACCGGTCAGCTGTTGAGATCCCATCCTGCAGATTCAGAGGAGAAGGAGGAGAAGGCAGCCGTCTGACGTGTCCCCATTTTCACCCCAGGTGATGGCAAGCATTTAATCATTGCCTCCTTGTGAACATCATTAATTTTAAAATTATTATTTGGCAAAGTTTGCAGAGCTCTGTATTTTGGCTCTCAGGATTACATGTGACAGAAAACAATTTTGGCGGGAGGGATGAAGGAAGGAAGAGAGGGAAGGAGGGAGCTGGGAATGAGATGGAAGGATGGATGGAAGGAAGGAGTTTACTAGGACAAGGCTGCCATGCCAAGGAAGGCAGAGAAGAAGTGTGTGTGTGTGTGTGTGTGTGTGTGTGTGTGTGTGTGTGTGTAAATAGATATACAGTATATAGTAAATAATTTATCTTTTTCTGTATCTATACACACTCGATACTATGTAATGTGTATGTACACATATGGCATATATACATATGATTAAATAGTATATTTTGGATGTTCAGAAGTAGTAAATAAATAGACAGAGAAATTGTACCTCACTGAGGCCTCTGATGCAAGGAGAGGCCAGGTAAGGCACCCCTTGATGTGAGTGATTTCAAGTTGGCCATGCCCACCCAGTCACATGACCAACCAGCTGTGCCCACACAGTTACATGAGCCAACCATCTACGCCCACCCAGTCACACGACCATTCACATGACCAACCATTCACATGACCATGAAGTTATGCCTGCCCACTCACATGACCAACAAGCCACACCCACCAAACAAGCTACACCCAAAGAACTGGTAGTAAAAAATTTGAAATCCACCCCTGCCTTGAAGCTAATAGGAAGCCAATTCAGTATCCACAAGATAGGTGTAATATGTGCTCACCTTTTGCATCGACTAGAGTTTATGAGTGGTGCTTAAAGGTAACTCATTGTAGAATGTTTTCCAATCTAAAAATGTGGTAATGAGAGAATCAATCTCCTATTATAGTCATATCCTCCTTTTCACCTAAGATTGTATTGGAACATCAACTAAAGTTGGATATAATGGGAAGTAGGAATAATCTTGGGGAACAAGAGGAAGAACGAAGTGACAGTATATGGGAATGACCCTGGGAGGCAGAGGAAGAACTACAACCTTCAGTTTGATTAGAAGCAGATCAGCCTACAGGTGGGGAAAAGCAAGGGAAGCATTTCAGAAGGAAGCCTCATTAGTTTTCTAGAAACTAAAAGAAGAAAATCTTTCACTCTTAAAGCACTCTTTTTAATGCAACCGTACAAGAAATATTAGAGCATTTATTGTAGGAGTTAAGAGTTTGGCCTAGAAACTGAGAAACCAGGAGTTCTAGTCCCATCTTGGCAATGAAGCCAGCTGAATTACTTTGGGCCAGTCATTTTCTTTCAGCTGTAAGGAGACAATGGCAAACCACTCCTGAAAAGCTTTGTCAAGAAAACTGCAAGGACTTGTCCAAGCAATCTCCGAGAATCAAACATAACTCAATGGAAGGAAAAATAGTGCTGCTGATCATTTTGATCATGTTTCTTGTCTAGACTATCTTAAAGAGTTAAGAAGCTACAAACAAGGAAATTGTTAGATAAATGAAATCTGAGTCCAGAGCAAAAATGTAATTTGAGAAAGATTCTCAGATTTGACCCTCCCTAGTTCCCATGAAGAAAAAGGAAATAAGGAGAGAAGCTTATTCAGATGTGCAAGATGTCATTGTAAAGTAAAAGTATTTTTTTGCATTCATGCTGGCTTCCTAGTCTGCTCTACCTTCAAGGGCAGACACTAGACAAAATCTATCCTGGATACAACCTCTAACTGCAGATCCAGTAAAAATCACAAGTCGTCCAGCAGAACCCCAAAGCTATGGATTAGGTCCTTCAGTGGCGATGCAGTTTCATCCAAAGACAACCTAAGGGGCTAAAGGGACAATGTACCAACAACAGCTCCATCTTATTAGGGTTCAATTTGAATTTGTTCTGTTTCATCTAGATCAACAGCTTCCTGGCACTGTGATAAGACTTTGACAAATAGAGATATAGTATAGGACTGTGTATCTTCTGCATACTGATGGCTTTAGACTTGAGCCTCTGTATTACCTCTCCAGAAACTGAAGTTGTAAATGCCAAATAACAAGGAGAGAGAACTGATTTATGTCAAGACAGCAGCACTATACTGATGTTTTCTACCCAATCACCTGAAATGGCTGCTGAGGAAGGAATGGAAATCTGAGGTTCATTTCCCAACCCATATTGCTGCTCCAGAAGAATATCTTAGTCAATGGTTTCAAAGGTCACTGAGAGTTCTAAAAGGATGACACAGTATCCAATGCCATCTGTTCCATGTCTGCGCCTGAACCCTGAGTGCTAACAGTTCAAATAATCCACTTCCATAGGTTACTCTGTAATTGATACTGAACTACCACTTCAACCACCTTTTCCCAAAAGAAAAAGGCTACTGGTTAGCGGGCAGTCTTTGGATCCCCATACAATTACTGAAACAAATTGGAGTAACAAGATCTCTAGGGTGGGCCTTCCAAGTGGTCCAGCCCCACAGCAGTCAATTATAACTGAACCAGGAAGTGATCTGATCAAGACAAAATGAAGATGATAATACCATCACATTCAGATCACATAGTAATTGTTTGGAGATGAACACAATATTTAACAGCTACTTTATTATGATTTTTCTTGTGCATAGAGCATAAGATTAGAGGATTGAATTTTCCAGGACAAAGGTATTTAATGACCTTTACTTTTTCAGTTATATTACATCATAACATTGGAAATTAACCATGAAAAAAAATGTTGTTTTTATTTATGAAGTGATATACCAATCTTCCTTATATTTGGACAATTAAAAAGTTGTTCTTATATGATTACACAAACAGTTGAATTTTGATGTTTATTTGGGGTTCTTATTGCTTTTAACCTTTGTAAGCTGCCTCAAGTTCTTTGATTAGTGGGTAGCCTTAGAGAGTAATCAATCAATCATCAATAATACAAATATCACAATGGAGGTTTAGCATTACTGTTTCCTTTCACTCTGGAAAAAAATCCATTTTTTCACCATGCAAATTTATGCTAATTTATGAACTTATAAATTAGTTGTTATAGTTTCTACATAGTGCACATTGGTTGATAGATAGATAGTTTAAATCTCTCTGCCCTCTTCATCTGTTTCCCATTTGAGGAGAATTTCAATCTGTAGAATCTTTGTTTAGAAGATAGTATATATGCCCTAATATTGTATGAATAATTTGGGATATATCCAATGTTAATATTTTTGTACAATAGAACCTAATGTATTTTCATTAAGTTGACCAGATACAGTAGGCATAAATGAGATGTTATCTACTTATAGGACCAATATTATTCAGCATTTCTAATTGCTCTTAATAGCACTGTTTAATAAGGAAACTCCCAGAAATGTTTCCAGGGTACAGCTGTTTCTACAGGCTTATTTCACAATCTGGTTTGTATGTACTACTGCTAAGTCTTAATTTCTTTGGGCCCTAAAGAAATATCGTCTGGGACTTTTTAAAGTATTTGCGTGTTCACATGTTCTTAGGTATTATGTTAGTTTTGTGAAGCCTTAGTGGCTCTATAACAAACAGAAGAATATTGTCACCACTGTTCATTATATATCTGAGCAAGCATGTTGATGTTGTTAGAATAGAATTGATTAGATATTCCTTCCCCACTATGACTTCATTGCTGCTGGATGAATTACAAAGTAAAATTGGCACAAAAGTGCTTGGAGTATAGTGAAACCTGACAGCATGAATATCTTTGGCATTTCTTTGTACTCCTTTCACATTCTAATTGAATACAAAGCATCAGCCATTGGAGCACAGGTAGTTGTAGAAACTAATAAAAAGAAGATAGACGTTATGTCTTTCATCTATATTAAACATTTCTCCCCAAAATTAAAGGTTACTGAGAAGATTCTAGTAAAATTGACATTGTATAAAATGAAATTAATATATTCCTATGTATAAGATGCAAAGTTTTAATCATGTTTGGTCCTGTTAACCTGTCTCCCTGCATTGAACACAAACACAGCTGCCAGTTTTGTGTTTCATAAACTCTTCTGTAATTTGTCCTGCTTTGCAAATGTCACTATTGTTGGAATTCCATTCTCCCATATTGCTAGCTGGTAGTCTCTAGCTAGTCACTGAAAGGCAGAAAAACTGGCAGCCACCAGCTGTTTTGCTCCCACCTTCATTGTGCCCTGCCATATATGTAGGCAGAGCAAGCTAAAAAAATGAACATCAACTGCCTATCACACAGAAAGGGGGGAAATGACAACAATGCTAATCAGAAAGACTAAAGAGAACAGATAAGGTAAGGACTAGCAGCAACTGAAAACTGTTAGTCTCAAAGCTCTAAAGAACTACAAAATGGTCTTTTCAAAGATTTCCCTAAAAATGAAATTGAACTGATAATTAATCTGCTTGGTATCTAAACTGTATCCAAGCCTTATAATGTCAGAGGGGCATTACCAATCTCAGATTAGTGCAGGCATATCCTATATATCAAAGTGTCTTTATTAAAGACAGGAGCAGCTCTAAGGATAAACATATGCAGTTCTGCCAAGCCTGTTTTAATTACATGTGTAAAAGGGCATTTGATGCTATGTTGGAGAATCCAAGGTACTTCAAAGATTCTTGCATGGTGCTTTTTCATCTTTGCCAACCCCAAGTTAACCCTTTTCTAGGATACATAAATATCTAGAGATTCCTGAACTTCATGGTATATTTATGCAGTTTCATTCAAATGAGAATGGAAATCTCTGGTGGTTTTAGATAGATAGATAGATAGATAGATAGATAGATAGATAGATAGATAGATAGATAGATAGATAGATAGATAGAAAGTTAAAAGAAGATAAAAAAACTTTAATTCTACATTTGTTACTTTATCCTTGTAGAGATTTAAGCAAAATGTAAAAATTCAGGGATTTCGCCTCCATAAGCTAGATCAGTGGTAGTCAACCTGGTCCCTACCGCCCACTAGTGGGGGTTCCAGCTTTCATGGTGGGCGGTAGGGGTTTGCTGTAACTCTGCTTTATAAATTTTATAAAGTAAAGTCACTTCCCTACTTTATAAATTCCCATTGCTGTGGAACCGGTGGGCAGTTAGAAAATTTTACTACTAACAGAGATACAAAAGTGGGTGGTAGGTATAAAAAGGTTGACTATCCCTGAGCTAGATAATCAACCATAGTACCTATTATGACATGATAAAAAAGTCCTCTAAAGTAAATAAATTCAATTCTTACAACATGTCAATATTCTCATATTATAATTTTTTCTTTGTGATATTTTTCTTCATGGAAGTATCTCTTTCGTATCATCAAATTATAAAATAATTTTATATTATAGTCTGGTACAACTAAAGTGAAGCCTTCTATTCCAAACTTGCATTTTTTTTTCATGGTTCTCTTTTGTGGGACAATTTGATCAAAAAGTAGTGGAGGAGGAAGAGGAATAACAAAGAATGTGAGCAAGGAGGGTGCTGGAAAGTCCAAATAGATAAAAACTTATACTATGCCAAAAATCAATCATAGACAGCACTATGTCAACACTGAACAAAAGCTTGCAAGCTGTGATCTAAGAAAGACATGAAGGGAGTCTTATTACACTCAGTCTCTTTGCTTAATAGAGCTATGAACATGCACACAATTCTTGTCATTTGGAGAGCTTCACATTGGTAATTAGCCAAAATTGGATTGACTTGCATTAGTGAAATAAACAGATTGAATCACTTTCACCCATGGAATTTAGAGTTGCATATAAGAAAAACAGCAGCCCAAGCTGCGACCCAATTAAGTCAAAATTCTTGGATTAAAGCCAGTTTAGTCCCACTGAAATCAATCAGACAAACAATTACATCCTATATTTATGTCATTGGAAAGAAATTAGTTGCCTTTAAAAAAAATGGCTGTCCCATAAACATTTACATGAAAGTAAAATGCAAGTACAAGGAATGTATCTAAAATCAAGATGTCAGTCAATAATGTGCAATACGCCATGGAGAGAAATGGGGGGAGAGAGGAGAGAGTGAGAGCAAGAGGGTGATACTGCATTGCACATTATTGTTATAGCTCAAAACTATCTTTGAAATGAGGTTCTGATCAAATTTTCTAGGACATATTGAACAATACATTCATAAATTGAGATTGTAAATAGATTGACTTGAATTTTACTTCCAAATTATGAGAATTGCATGCAATATTCCTAAAACAGAAATTAATACTAATAAATTGCATTAAATTATTACCTCTATGTAAAGAGCCGAGGTGGCACAGTGGTTAAATGCAGCACTGCAGGCTACTTCAGCTGACTGCAGTTCTGCAGTTCAGCTGTTCAAATCTCCCCGGCTCAGGGTTGACTCAGCCTTCCATCCTTCTGAGGTGGGTAAAATGAGGTCCCGGATTGTTGTTGGGGGCAATATGCTGACTCTGTAAACCGCTTAGAGAGGGCTGAAAGCCCTATGAAGCGGTATATAAGTCTAATTGCTATTGCTATTGCTAAATATATATGTATTAAAAATTATTTAGATTATGTTGAAGATATTATTGATGACCTGGGAGTAAGGTATAGCTATTCTAGGTAAATATTTATTAAAAGGCATGCTACCATGATATGCTTCTAGAGTCTTTCTGCCTTTGTTAAACTAATACATAATTTAATATAGCCTGATTTACTGAATATATTCAAAAAAATAACAGATAAGTTTATTTTTCTACTATATACTAAAAATTATATTGTTCTAGGTCTCAAGATATAACTTATGTAGAGCTAACATGGAACATTTCTTCTTTTTGGATACACATTATCCTCAGAAAGCTGAGAAGAAATTATGATGATAACAATAAAAATATAAATATTCCTTTTGTTTCAAATTTATAAGTGTTTACATCAGCAATGAAAAAGCAAAATATAAACAGTAAATTAAAACAGTGCAAAAATTATATATTCAATTTAAAAGTGAGTGTAAGAAAGAAAACAGAAACAAACAAAGACCATTAATACATGGTTTATGATGTACAGGAAAGGTTTGGGAGAAGAGCAAGATTTCAGCAGTTCCTAAAAAATATAATTGTTCATGCCTCATAAAATTCAGTGGGAAAAATAGAACACAGGCAGTACCAGTAAGAAGGAATGTTTGCAAGTAAATAAAATAAAGTATGGACAGTCATGAGATCATAATGGAATACTAGAACTGGCTTGAACTATGGATTTTGAAGTACATAGTTTGTGCTTTTACAGTTCTTCTGGGCAACAGCTTCTGTATACATATGATTGATACTTTACCCTTAAACTGCTCTGAATCTGGGATTTAAGTATGCTAGGTATGGGAAGGGTCTTTGTTTACAGAAGCTGTTTTCATATATGATAAGCCTGCTGTAAGATAGGCAATATGTAAATCAACCACAGTCATATTGGTAATTGTACAGAACAGTGCTCCTGTTCTGAAGTTCCTGACAGACAGTAGTCATATGGCTAATATAGATAACAACCAGCTTTTTAACTCATACTTAAGTGACAATATCTAATTCTGCACTGAACTCACAATTTGTGGGAGGAGATTTGTGTTAACAGGACTATGAAAATGACTTATAGTATGTCAATCCAAGCTCAACATACTAGGGATATAATTACATTAGTAAAATCAATGGTGCAAAACTTGTGGAAGAAGCTATCTTACCTTTGGCAGAACTATATAAGGTTATATCACTATCAGCAATCAATGGAGAACTACTCTCCATAATTCCTTTGCGATCTTTTAGCAACCAGAGAAAAATGCTACAAGTTTATAGCTACAGTGCTAGCTCCAGTATGCAAATCTTAGGAGACAAGAATCAAAACTTTGTTATCTTAATTACTATTGAGGAAAATCAAGTAGAACCCTAGATTATATACTGTATATGACTCAGACATTCTCTTTTCTTGAACATATAGGTATATGTAAGAGAAGAGAGTGTTTGTCAATCAACTGCTGTACATATTTACAGGAGTATGAGACACAGATCTTAGACTCCATACCTTATATGACAAGTGGGTCTTACTGCACATGGAAAAAACATTGAGATAGAAGGATAACATGGGGCTTGTTTAAATATATGCTGAGCAAGTGGTGACTTTGACACACATAGTTTCCGCATAAGGGGTTCTTGCTGCTTCCTGAGCTTGGATGCTTTCTTGAAGTCGTTTCATTATCCAAACTATGTATCATTATTAGTGTTGTTGATGATGTTACCTACTGTATTTTTTGGAGTATAAGATGCACCTTCCCCCCCAAAAAAGAGGGTGAAAATCTGGGTGCATATTATACTTTGAATGTTGCCGCCTGGGTCATCTAGAAAAGGGGCAGGTGAAGCAGGCACTGCGCCGGAAACATAAGGCAAGGTGACTTGCTGCTCGGCTTCCCGCTTCTCCAGACAACCCAGGCGGAGAGCGGTCGGCTTCTACTCCTGGCCTGGAAGATGGATCTGATCAGGAGGAATGCACATCCCGTTTTCACAATCGGGGAGGAAAAAGAGCATTTCAGGCGGCAGGCGGTTCCAGGCTGCGCCACGATTCCTTAGCTTGAAACTGCCCATCACCTGAAACATTCTTTTTCCTCCCTGATTTCAAAAATGGGGTTTGCTTCCTCCTGGCCAGATCCGTCTCCCATTCCCAGCAAGTCCCTGCGCCTTTGGTGCCTCAGTCATAGGCTGATTCTGCACGCCCCATTTTTGGAATAGAGAGGAAAAAGACCACATCCTTCTCCATCTTCTCTTTCCTCCTGGCCAGATCTGTCTCTGAGGCCAGGAGCAGAACCAGACTGGCCTCCACCTGGGTTGTCTGGAGAAGGGGGAGACTGAGCAGCAGCTTGCCTTATGCCTCTCACACAGCGTCTGCTTCACCTGCCCCTTTTTGGGTGGTTCCAGGCACCGAGATCGCTGCACTGCCACCTGAAAACACTGTTACCGCAATCTCTGCTGCCTGGAACCGCCTGAGAAGGGGCAAGTGAATCGGGCTCTGCAGTGATCATGGTGATTGTAAAGGAGAGATGTTTTGCTTTCAAGGCTCCTGCTTGGTTCAGCTCCCAGGAGGGCTTAGGTTGTGGCAGCAGCAGCTTCTCATATTGCTAGGGAGTGAAGTCATTGTGGCCATTGTCTCCCCTGAGCTGCCCACCGAATCTCTGAAGCACCTCTTGCTTGCAGTAGAAGGAGGAGGTGGGTGAGGGTCGGGAGTCTCCCTGAATAGCAATAGCAATAACAGTAGACTTATATACCGCTTCATAGGGCTTTCAGCCCTCTCTAAGCGGTTTACAGAGTCAGCATATTGCCCCCAACAACAATCCGGGTCCTCATTTTACCCACCTCGGAAGGATGGAAGGCTGAGTCAACCCTGAGCCGGTGAGATTTGAACCGCTGAACTGCTGATCTAGCAGTCAGCCTGCAGTGCTGCATTTAACCACTGCGCCACCTTGGCTCCTTAAGCCTGGCACCTGCTTTTGCCCCAAGACTAAGGAAGCGGAGTTGCCAAGAGAGCTGTGAACAAGCCCGGTTGTTCAAGGAGGCAGCATTGCCAGGTCATTTTCTTTGGGCTTCTCTTTTGTTGCTCAGGAGCCACCATGAGGAACCATTAATCCAAATGGAAAGTATCCCCATCCTTCCTTGCCCAATGGGCCATTCCTGGTCAAGCACAGCAGTGGCCGTTCAGAACCTCCACATGTCTTTTCCTTCTCAATGAACATTATCAAGAACGCTGTGTCTTTTATATTAAAGACTATATAGAAGAGACTGAATTGCAGTGCTGATGAAATAATTTCAATATGATCTACCTGTCTTAATACTATTTATAGTTTCCTGATATGATAATAATCATATGAAATTATTATGAAATAAATACATTCTTGTTGGCTTATATAATTAAAGAACAAATGGAACTGCTTAACATGACCAGAATAAGGATGAGAAAACGCTCACAATGAATAACCATAATATTTCTGTCATGCTCATAAACAAGAAAACAGAACTAATTAGATCTCAGACAGCCTGGATTCCAGGATGGAATTAGTAACAAGTAGGAAGGCCTGCTTACCAGAAAATATTAGCTTATGGATTGCACAAAACAGAATCATGAAAACAGGAAACAAAATGATAAACAAAAAACAGTCTCAATGTTGAGACTGGTGAGCAACATAAAAACACAACAAAGTGGCAATTATAACAATAACAACACAGCAGCAGCAATAATAATAATAATAATGATAATAATAATAATAACAACAACAACAACAACAACAACAACAACTCCGCCGTTGCCGGTCCCAATCCCGGATGAGAAAGGAGGAGGGTTGGGGTCTGGTTGGCATCTGGTCCCATAAAAAAACACCGCCAACCCATACAATATGGTGAAAAAAAGAATAAGAATTCCATACCGCATCGGTCGTCGCACGGGTTAACAAGGGCCGCGGCGGATGTTAGAGTCCCTGGACATCCATCGACAAGTGGGCTACAAGTGGACCAGCCAACAAAACGACAAAAATATAGTGCAGATGAAAACTGTGCCATAATGGCCTGTTACTACAACTCAGAGCCAGAAAAAAGAGGCTATTTAAAGCTAATGTATGAATTATGGAAACAACAATATCCAGATTCAAATGTTAGTGCACAACGACTAGCAGATCAAAGGCGATTTATTATACGGAATAAAGTGTTTAATGAAGTTGAACTAGAGGAAATTCAGGCAAATTGCAAAACCAAAAAAACAATATCACAAGCAGAAATAACTGATATTCAAGACACAACTAAAGACATTATAGTAGAACTCCCAGAAGAAGCTCTCGGGGAGGAAATAACACCACCACCACTAGAACCAGTTATCACTGAACCAACTGATGAACTAATTCAAAAACAAAAAGAATTGAAGGATAAGATCATGGAGCATTTTCTGCTTAATGAGGAAAGGCAACGTTTACCATCACTAACAACTGTGCCTTAGAAAATTTTGACCCCTATCATGAAAATGGTTAATGCAGTGTTTTCAACAATTGAATCGGGATCCATCTTGGAAACGAACCAGTTAATGTACACCACAGCTGTAATAGTCACTAATGAATTAGGCATTAAAATCAAAGTACCTAGTCACAGAACAGAAAAAGCATCAAAGCCAAAGTGGAAAATCCGATTAGAACAAAAAGTCAAAAAATTAAGGGCAGATGCTAGTAACTTAAAGAACATGCATGAGCAACGGCTTAAAAACAACAAAACCATAGATCGGCTAATCAGAAGATATAGATTGGATACAAGAAACATCAATGAAGCTGTAGAGATTGTAAAACAGCGGATAACAGCAACAGCTAGAAAAATTGAAAGATATGAGGCACGAATCATCCAATATAAACAAAATTAGCAATTTCAATTAAACCAACGGCATTTTTATCAAAGTCTTAATGTGAATGGTGACACCAAAACTGAAAAACCAGAAAAGCAGGCCACAGTTGAATTCTGGAAAGAATTGTGAGAAAATGCAAAGGACTACAATAAGGAAGCAAAGTGGATACATGACTTTGAGAAAAGCATTGGCAACAAACAAATGCAAGTATTAGAAATAACAACTGAGATGGTCAAAAATTGAGTAAAAAAGGTAAAGAATTGGACATCACCTGGAAAGGACCAATTACATGGTTTCTGGCTCAAATATCTGACCAGTTTACATGCAATATTGGCCAGGCAACTGAATGAAATTTTACAAAAGGGCCAAATTGATGAATGATTGACAACTGGAAAAACATACTTGATTCAGAAAGATGCAACTAAAGGAACAACACCTGAAAACTACAGACCAATAACATGCTTGCCAACAACCTTCAAATTACTCACAGGCATTATTGCAGATAACATGATGGATTATTTGGAAACAAACAACATCTTGCCAGTAGAGCAAAAAGGCAACTAAAGAAGGAGCAGGGGCACAAAAGATCAGCTCCTAATTGATAAAATGATATTAGAAAATTGTAAGAACAGAAAAACGAACTTGAATATGCTCTGGATTGATTACAAAAAGGCATTTGACTCACTGCCACATAGTTGGATCATAAAATGCTTAGAAACAACTGGCATTAGCAAAAATATTACATTCTTTACTGAAAAGGCGATGAAACAATGGAGAACTGAGTTAGCAGTAGGGAATGAGATCTACGGAATGGTTAATATCAAGCGAGGAATTTTCCAGGGTGATTCACTTTCACCTCTTCTCTTCATCATCGCAATAATCCCACTATCAGTAATCCTAAAACAAATGAAATTAGGCTACCAAACAGCCAAAGAAGCTGAAAAAATTTCGCATTTACTATATATGGATGATTTGAAACTCTATGGAAAGTCAGAAATAGAAATCCAATCATTGACAAACACAGTCCGAGTATTCAGCACCGATATTTCAATGCAGTTTGGCATGGAAAAATGCGCCACTGTATCCATAAAAAGAGGCAAAATAACTGCATGTGAGGGAATTGAAATGCCCAATGGCCAAATAATTAAATGCAATGAAAATGAAGCCTACAAATACTTAGGCATTCTGCAGTTGGATAACATCAAGCATGGAGAAGTAAAAGCTATTGTCAGGTGAGAGTACACCAACAGAGTTAGGAAAATTTTGAAATCTAAATTGAATGGTGGAAATACAATCAAGGGCATAAATACCTGGGCAATACCAGTTATAAGATACACAGCTGGTATAGTTAACTGACACAAGCTGATTTGGACATTTTGGACCGAAAAACCAGGAAACTAATGACAATGCACTACAGTTTACATCCACGTGGTGATACTGATAGACTATATCTGCCCCGAAAATCAGGTGGCAGAGGATTATTACAAGTGAAGCAAACAGTTGAAGAAGAAAAACATGCACTGGCTGATTATTTAAAAGAAAGTCAAGAACATCTATTAATTGAAGTAAAGAACAAAAAACTACTGAAGGCCCAACAGACGAAACAAGAATACAGAAAAGATGTGATAAAATCAAGAATGGAGAGTTGGCAGAACAAAGCACTGCATGGCCAATTTCTGGAAAAAATAAAAGATAAAGTGGACAGTGAACAAACTTGGTTATGGTTAACAACAGTTACATTAAAGAAAGAAACAGAGTCACTAATCCTGGCTGCGCAAGAACAAGCTATCCGCACAAATGCCATTAAGGCCAAAATCGAAAAATCCTCTGATGATGCCAAATGCAGACTTTGCAAAGAAGCTGATGAAACTGTTGATCACATACTCAGCTGCTGTAAAAAAATCGCACAGACTGATTATAAATTGTGGCACAATTCAGTAGCACAAATGAACCACTGGAATTTGTGCAAAAATTATAATATTAAAAGAGCAACAAACTGGTGGGAACATCAGCTTGAAAAAGTCACCGAAAATCAGATGGTCAAGATCTTGTGGGATTTCCGTATACAAACAGACAAAATACTGGTGCATAATACACCAGACATCACACTGGTTGAGAAAAATAAGGTCACAATCATAGACATCGCAATACCAGGGGATAGCAGGGTCGCCGAGAAGGAACATGAAAAAAATCGCAAAATACCAGGACTTAAAAATTGAAATTCAATGACTATGGCACAAACCAGCAGTGGTAATTCCAGTGGTAATTGGCACACTGGGTGCTATTCCAAAAGCACTGGAATTACATTTAAAACAGTTAAAAATATACAAAATCACCATCAGTCAAATGCAAAAAGCCGCACTGCTTGGATCTGCACGCATATTACGAAAATACGTTACGACGTCCTAGGCCCCTGGGTGGGGCCCGACTAATAACCAATGCCAAATCTGGCGAAACAACTGGCCGCTGTGATACAATTGTATAATAATAATAATAATAGTAACAACTTGTCCTGAGCAGTCTGAACAACCAGATCAGCTGCTGCTTCTAAGTATATATAAAGGTAAATAATAAATAGTTAGGAGCTTATCAACAAGGTTGAGCAGACAGAATTGCAGTAAGTCTTTCTGCCCCTTTCTTACTAATAATGTGTAATTACAAATAAGAAATTTATTTATTTTATAACAGTAAACACGAATAGGAAATATAAATTATCCTAATAACTCTTTTTCATTTTATGTAAATATATCCTTTATCAATAAAATAGTGTTGCATCTTATCTGATTCTAGTTTGATGCTAAATGTACCTCAGAATCTTCTTCCAAAAAGTCCTGCTGAGCAAACTTGATCAGCCCACTTTGCTCTGTGTTAGGGATAAAGTCAGTTTTAAAAAGCTGTTCTCCGGTCATAACAGTGTATCTTTATTCATTTCTCACAATAACGATCTATGCAGGTTGTATCATTTCCTGGAGTATGGTGGCATTTTAATATAAATATTAGAAAATATTTCTAATAGTTTTGCCCAGCTTTAAAACTAGGATTCCAATTTGCACAGAAGACAAGATTGTAAATCATTTGAATGTTCTGAGCTCCTGGCAGGCTAGAAAGGTTGTTAGAAAAACCACCGTATGCAAAAGATACAACCCACAGAGCCTGTATAAGGTCAAGGATATTTAGCACAGCAGTACATGTAATGAGGAGATGAAATCAATGGGACTTAACTTGTTTAACCAAGCACTTTAGTTCCACTGCTTTCAAAGGGAGACTTTGATGCAACTAACTCTCATGGGTTGTGACTATAATGTTTACATAAGCTGATTTGTTGTAGACATTATTTTTGCTTATACCTGCATGTGAATATACATATTGCTACAGACCAGAGTGTAATGAAGACTATCCAAACTCTTGTAACGTATCAGAAACAGAAAAAATAACCAAGGACATTGAAACTTTATGATAAAATTGTTCATTAATGATGCATCATCTATATTTCATGAACATATTCTGCATGTATACAGGGGTGGACAATTTTTAAAAGGTTAGGCCTGCAATAGAGGGACAGTGAAGAAATTATGTAATTCAAAGAGGGAAAGCCCCCTTTTGCATATTTTCTCTTTTTAGGAATGATGGGTTTAAAGCTCATGTCCAAATTGTTTTCAATCACATGGTTTTACTTACTCTGTCGCTTGTTTATAAATCATCCAAATGGATGCCATATTGCTATAAAGCATATAAAGCATATAAAAAGTTATCAGAAAAGATTGAACAAAACAGATTTCTTCCTTGTCATTTTCTTATGGTTACAGCTTGGAAAGTTGTGAGGTCAATAGTAGCTTTGTCCCACATGCCAGTTTCTAAGCAATAATAAATAGATTTATTCATAGACATTTCCTTTTCTGAAACATTCTTTCATTCAACAATTCCCCATTGAGGTTTTGGTACTGACAGACCAAATTTATGAGAATTTGATTTAGTCAAACCATGAACCATGATCTGATGCTCGAATAACAGCAAAGAAGAACAGGTCTAATTAAAACATTCTAGTAGTCCAAAATAGGGAGATGCTAAAAGACTAAGCTCTTTGGAGGGGGGGACACTTGGTCTCCTATTGCTTTCTTGAATATTTATGAGGGAATAAAAGTGACAAGATGGGACCACAAAATGAAAGCAGTAAGGCTTCTTTTAATTGATTTCAAAACAACAGGGTAGCCATATGGAGATGTTTAGGGAGATAAAGCTATGCAGTTTGGTATTTAACCTAACACTCCAACTTAACCATGAAGAGGAATGTTCTGTAATCACTCCAACTGAATGAGTTTAAGATCACTTACAGGACTAGAAGTTGTAAAGAATTCTGATTTCATGGAGAACTGTAACTTCTTTTAGCCAAATATACTATAGTTACATTTTTAGCTTTAGAGATTGAAGAGATGGGACATAGCATGTGCTCATTCTTCCTTTATACTTAACAATTACAAAGTTATAAATAATTAAAAAGGGCTACAATGTACTATTCTGAATCCAGAATTTGACACAATGCTGAGAATTCCTATGTAAGGACAGTTTTTTTAAATTTATATTTATAAATAACTGTTATATGCGTGTAAAATTATCTAGAAATTTTTATATTTATCTCTTTATTTTATAACTGCCTGCAGTGCCAAGAAAGTGAATTGGCCAGAATTTTTCAGGCCGTTTTCTGAACATTTGTTCCACACTGATTCATGGGCTACATTTTTCAAGTTACTAATCCAAATGGATTAAATGCAGTCTTTTAATGATTATAATCAATCAGTCCATCAGTCTTTTAAGCATTATAAGTAACCTCTATGCTAAACAACTATACAATAAATTGGTTGACTGGATCGATTTAGAGCATATTTTGGCAGTTGAGTAAGCAGGCTATACAGTTGGACGTTCTGTTCTTGTCCTTGCCCTCTTACTGCAACATTTGACTGAAAAATATTTGTCCAAGCCTGGTTCTGAATTATATAACAACATTTATTGGTTTTACGTTTGCATTTAGTTTTATTTCCAGAAAACGGTTGTGGGGCAAATTGAGAAATGTTTGTAGATGGAAAATTGCTATTGTTAATGGCTGATTTTTATGAGAATTCTAGAACTCTTGAGAGTGTAATACGGTTGTATAGTATTTTCCCTATTTGTTGAGAAATGTTTGTAGATGGAAAATTGCTATTGTTAATGGCTGATTTTTATGAGAATTCTAGAACTATTGAGAGTGTAATACGGTTGTATAGTATTTTCCCTCTTTTGTTTAATCTCTATATTAATTCTGTTGTAGCCAAAACAACTAAATTAGAGCACTATCCTCAGAAATTACATTTACCAATTGCAACCCACTGTATGAAGATGATGTAGACCAGGGGTATCAAATGGCCTGTGGGCCTGATCCATCACATGCAGGCCATGCCCACCACAACTCCTCGAAGGGAAAAACATCACAATATGTCACGTGATGACAATGTGACACCGCGGGTTTGACACCCATGATGTAGACTTTCTCTCAAAAACATTTCAATCAAAAAACCCTGGGTCCCCTAGTCAATTATTGCTCTGAGGAAGCACTTGAGATCAACCACAGGTAGTTTTCATTTAACTATGATAATTGGAACTGACAACTCTGTCACTAAATGATGTCATAAAGCTCAATGTCACACGACTAGGTTGACTAACGGCATTTGAAGCAGTCCCACTTACCATCAATAATGAATCTTGCATAGTAACAGTATCCTATGGTAATGTGACTGCCATTTGTGACTTCCTGCCAGTTTTCCCGTTGACTTTGCTTGTCAGAAGCTGACAGTGAAGGTCACAAATGGTGATTACATGACCTCAGTACACTGCAATGTCTTAATTGTGAGTCAGTTGCCAATTGCCTGAATTGCAATCACATGACTCTGGGGATGCTGTGAGAGCTGCAACTAAGAGGAGCCATCATAAGTTCCTCTCAGTTTTTTTTATTCACAGCATTAATGACCTAACATATAGACTCGTTCAATCGGCCACTAAATTTTTTTGAGACAAGGTGCTGTCTATGAACGACACAATGGACAGTCATAACTCCAGGTACAGCCAATTTTAGATGAGCTTGAAATCCACAATATTGTCCAAACATGGATGCAGCTCTATTGGTTGCATATGCCACGACTTTTGTCAAAAGGATGTTTTTCTCATAATAAACTCTTCAAAGTTTTAAATATCGAAGAATCTTTTGTGTTGGTGGCTAAATTTTGAGCAAATAACAGTTCTTCCCTGATCTCTTCATTTCCGTTGATGAAACGGACTTAAACCAATAACAAGGATTCATTTTCACGAATCGTTGACTCATCAATCTGCATCATGAATTCAGTACTTTTCAAGGTGTCAATAAGTTTTCTTCCACATCAGCAGCCATTTCATCAATTCTTTTTGATATGGTGTCATTGCTCAAAGGAATCGATTGCGTGACAGTGCTTGCGCTGGGCCCCAACATGGTGGCAACAATCTGTTTCACTGCTGGTAAAATCAGCGTTTCTCCAATAGTGTGAGGTTTGCCACATTTTGCTATCAACAAAGATACTTCATAGGAACAAATGAGCCCCTTGTCGGCGTTAAGTGATGATTTTCCAAATAGCTTCTCAACAGTGCTGCGACCCTCAAACTTGGCATTTAAAAATTGGAAAAATGATACCAGTTTGTCGGCTTTATCCGAATGAATTCTTACCAAATGGTCTTTCAATTGGGAAGGCTTCATCGCTTCCTTTGAAAATGTTTTCTCACAAAGAAGACAAAACATAAGCTGTACGTTGAAAGGAAATGGAATGAATCCCAATTTTAGGTATTCCGTCAAATATTGGCGACACTTCCTCTTCTTGGCCATATTGAGATGTCGTCGAAATGAAAGGCACTAACTGCAAATTAAATTTTTGACTGCACTGGAACACTATGGACATCGATAAACCTAGTTTCAACAGTTACGTTGACATTACAGCTGACATCACAGGAGACAGCCACTCAGCATGCAATGTTTCGAAAGAAGCGCTCACCCCTCCATCACTGCCCATTCTGGCCAATGGCGCACCATTGTATGGATAGAGTGATAGAGACTGCTGGGCAATGTACATGAAGATGAGCGATGCATATTCACATATTTATGGTGTTCTGTACTGAAGCTAGCTGGAAGAACATTTTAAAACAATTCAATCCACTAATAGCGAGCGATCTGATATTTTTGTACGACAGATATACAGCAGTTCACTGTACGAAAAAAGTCTCAAAAGTCTCCCCAAAACCTCTTGCTCAATCGCCCCTATATTGCCCCCCTTCCATTCCTTTGCCCCCCTGTCACCCCTTTTTGTTCCATTGCCCCCCTGAAAAACAAAACCACCCCATGGGGGGCAATATCACCCAGATTAAGAACCACTGATCTAGACCAAGGTCTCCTCTTTTTAGGGTGATGAGGCTTGTAGAATATTTGTTGTGTATAATTTTTGTTAAATAATTTTTTAAAAGAATAAAAGCAAAGAAAAATTAGCAAGAAAAAATAAGGAATGTAAAGAAAAGTAAAAAGTACAAAAAAGTACAGAGAAAGAATCAGAACAGAAATAAAAAAAGGAAAGGAAAAAGTTATAAAGAGTGACTTCTGATTTTCTTAACAGCAGTTACATTTATATTTATCCTTTCTCTCTAAGATTATGACGTAATTTCCTTCGTTCCATTATCCACCCTTTTAAATAATCAAGTCAATTAATTATGTTTATTTTTCTTCTTTTTAAGTAAAAGTTCATAAGGAGGATTTTTGTGGGTAGTGTCACAAAATGGCTGACATAAAATGCTATCTATTCACAACATAGCTATAACAATGAATTTACAAAACATTAATTTCTCAAAATTCACATTTTGAGGTCTAAAAGAAAAACAAGCTGGCCAGGAGCAAATAATATAAGGCAATAATATGATGTGAGTTCCAAAGTATAATCTCATTATTTCAAATCTACTGTTTTCTATTCCAATAGTCAGTTCTAGGAAGTATATTAATAAAGTGTAGACACAAGATACATGGCTATAAAAATCAGAACAAGATAGGAATGTGGTCTTAGCTCCCAAATCCAAATTATGTTACACCCCCACCCCATAAAAAGTAGCAATCCATTTCACAGAAAACAAACTGGAAATATTCAGAGAAATGTGCACACACATAAACACCCATGTCTCATTCCCCTTAAAATTCCAGATTTCAAAGCAAGTCAGGTAAAACATGTAAATGAAACAGACCAATGGATTATATAAATAACAAAATCAAAAGTACAAAGTTTTCTCAATTCTCATCACCTTCTTTCTTTCAGTTCCTCATATAGGTTTTTGATCTGCTTTCTAACTACCACATGCAACAATATGTTTTTTCTGGCATACTTGAGAAGGGGCATTGGGTTGTGACCAAAACCAACTCATTTTGAAACAATAAATTCATTTTCTAATTCACTTCAGGGATCTACCTAGGGTCCAGAAGAATTCTCAGATATACAGTTTGAACGTTTTCAATAATAGCTAGGATAACAACATTGGAAGGACCTTGGAGGTCTTTAGGTCCAACCTCTTGCCTGAACACAAGACCTTATACAATTCTGGACAAATCGTTGTCCAAACTCTTCCTGAAAACTTCCAGTGATGGAACACCAATTTCTGGAGGTAAGCCTTTTCCGTTTATGAATTTTCTCCTGGTTAGGAAATTTCTCCTTAGTTCTAGGATAGATATCTTTTTAATGATATTCTTGTCTTGCCCTCTGTTGCTTTATAGAACAGGTCAACCATATCTTCTCTGTGAGAGCTGCTAAAGTATTAGAAGTCTGCTTTCATATTACCCCTAATCCTTCTCTTCATTAATGATATATCTAGTTCTCTCAACCTTTCATTGTACAGTTTAGCCTCCAGACCCTTTATCATCATTGTTACCCTTCTCTAAACTCTTTCTAGGGTTTCAGCATCTTTTTTATTGTAGTGATCAGAGCTAAACACAGATAAGTGTGGTCTCACCAGTGCAATGCAATACAAAGAGGCACTATTCATGTGATCTTGATACTATCCTGCTTTTACAGCCAAGAACTGCATTAGCTTTTTTGGCAGTTTACCACAATGCTGACTCATTCTTACATGGTGGTCCACTAGGATGCCTAGATACTTCTCACAGTTACTACTAATGAGCAAGTACCACCTATTCTATACCGGTACATTTTATTTTTCTTGTTTAAGTATAGGTAGGACCTTACTTTTGTTTGATACAGTCCAACAGTCTATCAAGATACTTCTGAATCTTGAGTTTGTCTTCCAAAATGTTAGTTATTCCCCCTAGCTTGATGTTATCTGCAAATTTAATGAGTTCCCCTTCTATCACCTTATCTAGATCATTTATGAAAATATTGAAGGCTATTGGGCCTAAGACAGAAACTTGAGGTACTCCATTGCATGCTGCATGCCATGTAAATGCAGTTTCATTAAGGATTACATGGAATATGGTTGGTTTGTCAGCCAATTGTGAATCCATCTGGTGGTAGTAGTGTCTTTCCCACCAGGAAGTAAGCTGTGGTCTATTTTGTCAAATGCCTTACTGCAGTCTAAGTAAACTATGTTCCCAACATTTCCCTGATCCACTTTTTAGTCATTTTGTCAAATAAGAAAATAAGAGCATTGTACAGGAGTATACTCTGTGTCCCAAACAATATATTTCACAGCCGAGATCTAGGATCAAAGTCACAGACAATCATCATGGATTTCTCTAAATTTGCTAAGCTTTCTAATTGTATAGCTAGCTACCTCTATTGACCTAAGGGTATTCTGTCAGGAAAAAAAAATCAGATCTGTAAAGTTAGATATAGGATTCAACTAGTAGAAGATTATATTCTTCAGTCACGTTATGCTCTTGAGTTCTTGAAGTGGATAACCATTATTTCTACAGTATTTATTTCCCAAAATTGGTCTAAGTTCTTGTATATATAAGAGACACATGCCTCTCTTGGAATGTTGGAAAGCAGTGCATTGACTGATGTGTTTTCATGTGATGGTAAGCAAAACTGTGGGGGAGAGAGACAACAATGGTCTTTTGCTGTAATAATAGTTTGAAAGACCTACATGAAAGACTTTAGTTTTATATGGTGTTCCATAATGGTTGCTCTCTGTTCTTACTGATTTCAGTTTCTTCTATTTAATGCATTTTTATAGCAAGAAAACATTCAAATCTGCTCAAACTATTTCAGAGATCATCAATGCTAGACTTTCAGAACCATTTCGGAACCTTTCTATAACAACATATTAGACAGCAGAAGATCACAGCAAGATTTTAGGTGGAGTTTTTCATTTCTTCAATATTTGAGATTTCTAAAAGTTAGGTAAGAACTACTTGAATGATCTGTGTTTACATAGAAAAGGAAGAGAATGAAAAATGTAAAAATAAATTACATTCAGACAATCCATAAACAGCTAGTGCTTAATGTACTGCATGATCTTACTTTTCGGTGTGTTTATATTTCTTGTCTCTTTAATCTGGATTCATGGCAGAACAACAAGAGATTTTTCCCCAGTTTTCTGTTGATTCTAATGGCCTGTCTGAAAAACTTCAGTGATCATTTACAAAGATTTCTTTTGCATCTGCCTAACATCATACAACGAGTAAGGCCTCATGAAACTGAGCATACATCAATTTGAAGGATGACACGATTTTCCATTAGCTTGCCTTTAGCTTGACTTTTTAAGTGGCTTTTAAAAACATTTTTGAATTTTTAAACACATTAAAGAAACACCATAATGCTTTCTAGAGTGCAACTATGTAAAGTACATTTTTCTGTAACACAATTTAAATCTAATTAATCTTTCTCCCTAGAGACCTTTTAGAGTCAAATATGGTGACTATTATAGGAGGAGGACTCGATTACAAGAGACAATGCCCTTTACAAATATTTCATTCACAGCCTCAATGGAATGTTTGGAGATAGATTTATATGATTTAAGTAGGAATCAAAGAAATCATTTGATCCACCATATTTTTGTTTTACTACTTTTATGCAAGAGATACCATTATTTATTTATCTAATTCATGTGATTTTGAATATTATAGACACAATATTCATTACTGTCGTATCTAGAAACTTTAGAAAAAGAAATAATCATGGCCGAAACCTTTGTCATGTATTTATAAAACCATTGTGCATATTGACCTGTCTAAAAAGATTTTTAAAAAAACATGAAAGTGCCACCAAAGATCAGAAAGCTATTATGAGTTGTTCCAGAAGATTAACATCCATATCATTTAAGTGAAACCATGAGTAGGGGATAAACAAAGTCAGGAATTGGGATATGAAAGATGCAGCAACATCAAATTGAGGTTGACAATGAATGAAAAACAGGCAGAACTGAAGATAAGGATTATTGAGGAAATACAATTTTGCAAATTATGGCATGGTATTATAACTGAGTGGTTAAGTGGCTAAGACACTGAACTTGTTGATCGAAAGGTAGTTCAGAGATTCAGATCCCTAGTACTGTGTAATGGAGTGAGCTCCCAGTACTTGTCCCAACTTCTGCCAACTTAGCAGTTCGAAAGCGCATAAAAAATGCAAGTAGAAAAATAGGGACTACCTTTGGTGGGAAGGTAACAGCATTCTGTGCGCCTTAGGCATTTAGTCATGCCAGCCACATGACCATGGTGACGTCTTCAGACAGTGCTAGCTCTTCAGCTTTGAAGCGGAGATGAGCACTGCCTCCTAGAGCCAGGAACGACTAGCACAGATGTGCGAGAATAACCTTTACCTTTACTTATTATAACTCTAGAGCTGCAAATTTTCTGAGCATGGCCCTACCATCAAATAATAAATGGTATGGTGTATATGGAAAATCTGGATTTTGTCCCTGGAGATTTTCCTGCATTCTGTAAAAGATGTGTTGCAAGGAGACAAAAAATCTGTCTCCTCAGCAAACCCAATATACTTCTGCATTAGATATGACATGCCTGTATACCTTGCACATAGAAGAGCTTACTCTTAATCATGACTTATGCTTTGCGTGAATAGATTGTGAACATAGGCAGTAGAGCAGTATAAAAAACCAGTGGATTTTGTTTTATTTTATAAATCCTGATACAACTAACCAAACATGTGCAGTGTGAACTTTTCCCCCAAGTTCATTTGTTGCAGTGTTGCAATAGCAATAGCAATAGCAGTAGACTTATATACCGCTTCATAGGGCTTTCAACCCTCTCTAAGCGGTTTACAGAGAGTCAGCATATTGCCCCCAACAATCTGGGTCCTCATTTTACCCACCTCGGAAGGATGGAAGGCTGAGTCAACCCTGAGCCGGTGAGATTTGAACCGCTGAACTGCTGATCTAGCAGTCAGCCTGCAGTGCTGCATTTAACCACTGCGCCACCTTGCAGTGTCTCCCAACACCAGATCATCTACTGTCTCCACCTACTCTTTCATGAAGCCTTCATGAGATATAAATTTATACTTTTATAATAAAATATAAAAGATAGTAGGATCATTATGTCAAATGCTTTTTCTGATATTTCTTCTCTGTTGTCTTACCTTCATACTATCCATACGTCACTGTTCTATTTTATTTTTGCACCCTGTTTCTTTTCAGGACAACTTACAACTGATCAAATGTTTTCCTATTGAGTATTCTTCATTTTCTTTCTACCCTTTAGATTTAATCCAGAATTTTGCAGTTTATACAGTGTTGGATTGTCTTCATTTTTTAAAGCTACCTATTAGAATGTGATTTAAGCTATTATCGAGACTCTTGCTTATTTCAGCTTCAGATGCTCAGATTTATTTTATGTGTGAGGCCAAGATTATATCGTATCATTGTAGGCAGCCAAATAATTTGGGCCCCAAAGTGATCAACTGTTTAAACCTCCTACTAACAACTTACACATGAATCAGTACTTGACAGAAAGATTTGTCTTTGGATCCGCTTTCATCAAACTAAAAAAGCAAGCACCACAACATGGTCTCTCAGTTGATTCTTACCAAAATGTTACACTCAAAGAGGTGGTTGCTGTTGCAGGAATAATTTTATTCCAAGCCATATATTATTGTGACAATCAAACTTTAACTACACCCTAAAGTCCTCCATCAACCATTAAAGCTCCCTCAATAATGGATCTTCATATAATTAAAACACATTTTCAAAGCTTTGTACAGTTGTACAGTTTACAGTTGTACAGTACAGTTTATCTTTTAAAATAATAATTTGAACATATAGTCTTTCAATTTTTTTAGACCTAGTAGATATACTAGATCACATGGAGAAAATTGAATAATATGGCATATCTATGTAAAATAATACTTTGTTAGTCTAAATAACACTAATACCACAGTTTACCACAAAATTGAAAATTACTAATGGAATCTAGCAATATACTTGGAGAATAATCAGCCAAAGAATAATATATAATGTATCTATATAACTGAAATGCTAGCAGTAAAACCTAGGCGATAATTTTAAATATTTTAATGGATACAAAGATGTTATTTTTACAACTATTCCTAAAATATTTTTATTTATCCCAAACAACAAATTGGGAAAAGATTTGGGTTTACTTCATGTATCAAATGTATTGTATATTTATAAGATACATAGATGATTTAATTATTTGATACATATAACTTTAATGTGTAAATGTTACATGAAAAAAGAACTATTCTACCAGTATTCTTCACACAAATTAAATTTCACACAAATTAAATTTCTAATACATATTCCACATCTGAGGAGAGGAAATTGAAAATTGAGAAATGCATTGTTGTTGATCTTAAAATATAGAATCATTGATACAAATCACATCAGTCACTTCAAAAAACTTGAACTCAAAGTGTTTAGGATTTTTGAGACAAAATTAAAAATACTTGGGAAACTAATAGAACTAATGCAATATAGATGCCATACGAAATTGTTACAAACTTTTTATTAAAATGGCTATAGAATTCATTCCTGCAATCCTCTTGGTTTATTGCACCTGTACCTCACATTAGAGGTGGTATTCAGCAGTTTCTGACCAGTTCTAGAGAACCGGTAGGAGAAATTTTGAGTAGTTCCAAGAACTGGTAAATACTACCTCTGACTGTCCCTGCCCACATCTATTCTCTGCCTCCCGAGTCCCAGCTGATTGGGTGGGAATGGAGATTTTTACAGTATCCTTCCCCTGCCAGACCTACCAAGACATGCCCACCAAGACATGCCACACTCACCAAGACACACCCACAGAACCGGTAGTAAAAAATCCCACCACTGCCTCAGATGTCTGTCCGAGCCAATCTAGGTATTCTGGACTTAACAAATATTTTACTCTTTGTTGCATTGGGAACAAAATTTGCATATCTCTAGCAACATAATCTTCCTTATTCTCTGCACCACCAACATATAGGATACCATATTTGAATGTTAAAAATATTTTTACAAGTAGTTGTATATGGAACTCACAGAACAGTCCAATTTTGGCAATCATTAACTACACTGACTGGCTTGTTCAGTAACCATTCGAAGTTACAAGCGTGCTGAAAATCAATGCCAGCATTTATGAACTTTACATCATCACTTAGTTACATGTTCAACATTATTGTCAGTATGTATTGTCCTGTGCCTTATCTGTTGTTTTTATTTTTTTTCCTACCCATGCAGAGTGGAGAAATTGGAGATGAAGAGATCTCCAGGCACACAATGGAGAGTACACAGTGGAGAGTACACAGGGTTGTTCCTGCAAACAACCTAGTGTCTTCCCCATTGTGTGCTTCCCCATTGTGTGCTCTCTTGTAATCCCTTCTTCTCCAATATTTCCATCATGTGAGAGCAGGAAAGAAGGAAAAAATGTGAGTAAAGGACAGGAGAGATTTATTACAGAGAATGCTTGGTTCCCCATTCCCCCAACTAAGCAGTCTCTCCACCTAGAAGAAATCCATATACAGTTTTTACAAACAGGGCAAGTTGTTCCATTTTTAAGGATTTGAAAAGTAAAATTAACATCTACTAATATTATCATTATAAGTAAACAATGCAACCATATTAAAATAGTGCATGTAGTCTGATTACTCCACATTAAAAAGCTAAAACTAAAAATGGTTATGACATTTAGGGGGTTTAATTTAGGGAAAATGTGAGAAAGGAGGGACATGATAAATGTATATAAAATTATACTGTTTGTGATGTAGGCAAATATATAGTAATACTTCTTTATTTGCTAATCAGAATTACACAGCCCTAGGTCAATCACACAAGTTAATATGGATAAAAAGCAGTTCTTTTTGAGAAAGTGTATAGCTGACTGTGAAATATAGGTAGGTTCAGGGACAATAATTAGACAAATTCATGGGAAATAATTATAATGGCTATAGATTACTTTCAGCAATGGAAGCAGTATTTCTCTCAGGACTAACTGCTAGGAATATAAATGGTGAAGTGATATTGCACTTATGTTGTATTTTCCTTCTTCTCATTAGCATTTGCTTAGAGAATTTTTGTATTTTCCAATTAAGGTACCGGATGCCAGCTTCTTGAATCTTAATCTGTATCTGAGCTGGATATTGAAAGGAAGCTCTGGGAGTGATGTCTAGCATTCGAAACATCTCTTTTTCATTATATATGTTATTTGTGCATATACTATTTTTTACTCATTAACAGTATTATATTACTTTTCACTGCCAGGAATTCTAAAGTAGACCCCTTTTATATGTTTTCCTATTTCACTTCTGTCATAAGCTACTATATGTAATTGAAAACATCTTCAATATTTTAAAAATAAATAAACAAGTCTGTTGCCCAATATTAATTCCAACAACCTTTGATAAAATTATAATATTTGGATAACCTCATGCAAAGCATTACCAGAATTGTGCATTATATCTGTACTCAGATTAATTATCTTCCTCTGGTCACTAGTTATTTATTTAAAATGTTTGTTAAGGAAAATGTGTATGTATATTTCCCAAAGACTATTTCTCATAAACAACCCTCTCCTCGATTTCCACTTTCTCCCTTTCCTGTTAAACTAAAGGATGGGTAGAAGTTATATCTCTTGGTTAAGGGAGTGCTTAAAATTCATAGGACCATCAACTCTAAATGGAAAATTAACTTGCAGGGTCATGAAACAGCTATCAATAAGTGTGTTAGCAGATTTTCATGTAAAAACCCATGAACAGTGGTTACAATAATTATTTTTATTATCTAGTCATCTTTGCTTAATGCGAACCATTTCCTAACACTATATTTTCTCATAACATTATCAATATAAAATAGCTACAAACTGCTTTTGGATATCTGAAAATAACAAAATGTGATTACATAAAAGAGAAGCATGAAGTCATATAAATGTAGCTCAATTTGTTGTGTAGTGGAGGCAGAAATCCTGAGGCCATTTAGATGTGAAGGGATTTTCTTTCTGCTTTTGGTTCAATATTTTCAGACTGAAGCAATATAAAAAGCTGTTAGCGTAATGTTTTTTTATTATGATGATTGTGTAGAAAAATCACAGTTTTGGGAGTAGTACAATACATATCTAATATAGAAAACTATACAGAAAAGATTTTAAATGTGGTTATAGATAGAGTCATAATCCTTACACATCTAGACAGTGTTAGTTTGGGAAGGTTAGCCAAATTATTGTTGGACAGATTTCATAACTAGTGACTCTTTTGCCTCTATATGTTTTCCCACTGCATGAGACATTAGGTTTTATTTAACATTTTGTCCTTGCCTCTCTCCCTCCCCTTCCCACCCTCCATCTGTCTAATCAACCTGAAGTTTTCCATATCTATTGAACTTAATTTCCATTATCCAACACATGTGATAGATAATAAAATTGAGGACTCAGTTTCTCATATACACATCCTTCTATAAGCCTGAAGTCATTATTTATACACAATATCAGGATAACAGATGTTGCAGGAATTCAAAATTGCAAAAGGTTAAAAAGCTTCAGGAGGAAAAAAAATGACCAAATAAACACCAAGCATGTTTGATCAGCACAAAAACAGAGGATTGAAGAGAGAGAAGAGAAATGGATGGAGTTTTATGAAAGAAGAAATGTCTAGGTGTCTAAAAAACTAAAGAGGAATAATAACAATATTACATTTGTTATTAAATGTTTACTGTCTATTCATGTATAAAGAGTCAGAAGAACCATGATGAACACCAAGTGAAGGCCTGGTTTCAGGGAGCTTTATAAGGGTATGGGTTTCACATTTTTTTTTTACTACCAGTTCTGTGGGCGTGGCTTATTTGGTGAGTGTGGCTTGATGCTCATGCGATGGGGGCATGACTTGATGGTCAGGTGACTGGCTGGGCATGGCCAACTTGATGTCACTCACACCAAGGGGTGCCTTGCCTGGCCTCTCCTCACCTCAGAGGCCTCAATGAGATACAATTTCTCTGTCTATTTATTTACTACTAAACATCCATAGTATAGTATTTAATGCTTCGTACATATGCCATATTACATATTACATAGTATAGAGTGTGTATAGGCACACAAAAAGATACATTATCAACTATATATACTGTATATACACACACACACACACACACACACACACACCTCTCTTCTAAAACCATACACATTCAACCTCACTTACTGCATTTGGAAAAACACACACAGAGTCCACTTTCTGCCACACATTTAACTATAACCTCTGTACATTAGAACATTACACATACCTTCAGATGTTATTCCCTAGCTTGCACATGTTATATGGCAAAAATGTGGTGAAACATACTTAACAATGCTCTTGCTTTGCAACCAAAATTTTGGGCTGAATTGTGGTCATAATTTAAGGACTATCTCTGCCTTCCTCTGCACGGCAGCTTTGTCCTAGTAAACTCCTTCTCCTTTCTGGCAATTTTTGTCTCTGCTAGAGGCACTAAAATAATCCAGGTGATATAAGGTTTCCTGTTGGGGCAGGGGGTTGGAATAGATGACTCCCTTCCAGCCCTAGATTGCTGTGCTGTTTCAAAGAGTCTTCTGAAGCCACATTTAGTGCCAGGGTTAGTGGTCCTTCCTTCCTCTCCTCTCTCTCTCTCTCTCTCTTTCTCTCTCTCTCTCTCTGTGTGTCTCTCTCTACCTCCCTCCCTCTCTCTTTCTTTCACTTCTTTCTCTTTCTTTCTTTCTTTCTTTCTTTTTTTCTTTCTTTCTTTCTCTCTCACATTTTACGAATCACATCTAAAGGACCTCTAGAAATCTTGTTCAAAACTGATGGTACTCTGTGACAAAAGCTTCAGCTCAGATTTGTTAACCTGACTATAAATGATCCCATTTAGATAATTTAGATTTTTTTAAAGAGTGTGGAAATGAGCAAAACAATATAGCAATAGCAATAGCAGTTAGACTTATATACCGCTTCATAGAGCGTTCAGCCCTCTCTAAGCGGTTTACAGAATCAGCATATTGCCCCCAACAATCCGGGTCCTCATTTTACCCACCTCGGAAGGATGGAAGGCTGAGTCAACCCTGAGCCGGTGAGATTTGAATAGCCGAACTGCCGAACTAGCAGTCAGCTGAAGTAGCCTGCAGTTCTGCACTCTAACCACTGCGCCACCTCGGCTCTATTAGTGGAGAACAGTGGTGGGTTCCTACTTGGTAGTAGCTTGGTGGCCTGGGTTGCTGGAACTGGCAGCGACCCAGGCCTGCTACACTCCCAAACTGGTTGTACTACAGTGCCACCATCTTGTTTTTGGCTTCTGTGCATGTGCAAAACATTTTTTGTTGTACTGTACATGCGTGCACAGCGTGCATCAAGCACGTGATGTGCGGCAAATCCCTGAACAAACTGGCAGTAAGGGATGCCAGAACCCATCACTGGTAGAGAAAGAAAGAAAGAAAGAAAGAGAAAGAGAGAGAGAAAGAAGGAAAAGAAAGAAAGAAAGAAAGAAAGGAAGGAGTTCAGTTCTTAATATTTGAATGTATCTTCTTAATAAACATACTAGTAATAATGTATTACAATATTTCCTTTCTCCCTTCCTCCCTTCTTTCCTAAACAATTTTTGGGACCACATGAAATTCTTCCCTCCTTCCTTCCTTCCTTCCTTCCTTCCTTCCTTCCTTCCTTCTTTCCTTCCTTCCTTCCTTCCTTCCTCCCTCCCTCCCCTCTCTCTCATTCCCCTCTCCTTCCTTCCATCTCATTTCCAGCTCCTTCCTTCCTTCTTTCCTTCCTTCCTCTTTAAGTGGGTAGCCTGGGCTTTGGGTTCTCACACTCAGTTCTTCTAAAAACCCACCACTTGGCAGCGAGCGCAAACCTACTTCTTCCTACTTTATCAGCTGGGTGCCAAAGCCCCAGTGATTCTCCTGTCAATGTGATTAAAGCAGTGGGAAAGGGGGGGAGATGAGTGGAAGCAATGGATGGACCCACACACACATGCACACACATCTTTGGAGAAAAATAATCGAAAAGAGATTCATGCCAAAGTTTTTTAAATCTTCCCCAAGCACCCGAATATACACATATGCGCATACACACACACTCCTCCCTCCCTCCCTCTTTCTTCATGGACATTCAGTGTCTGACATTCATTCAATAGATAGAGCGATTATAAGCAGGCTGTGTGATGGGCATGCTCAATCTTTCTTTCCCTCCCCTCCCCTCTCATCCCCATTTCCTTCCTTCCATCCAACCTTCATCTCATTCCCAGCTCCTTCCATCCTTCCTCCCCTTCCCTCTCATTTCCTATTGTAGTATATTATGTGCCATTCAGCAAATACTTTGGCTTTAAATAATCTTATTGTTATGGTTAGGATTTTATGTTATAAATATTACAAGTAGTATTAAATGCTTGTCATCACTTTGGGGGGGGGGAATGGGGACACGCCAGATGGCTGTCTTCTCTGGACCTGCAGGCTGGGCTCTCAACAGCTAACACAAAGGGGGAGATGCTGTGCTGGAGCCGAGATTGCTGCTCTGCTGCTGTGCAGCTTGGGGACATCCACCCGCCCACATGGAGCACCGCTGCTACCCCTCTCAGCCCCAGTGCAGTGGGAGAAGGAAGAAAGCAAGCTGGACGGGTGCTCCAGACCAGAGGATGGGCGGATATCCCAACAAGGTTTAAATGGTGGGGGGGCAGCAGGCAAGCTCCAAGCAGTGGGGTATTGCACCCCCTCCCATCCCCTGCCCACGTGTCTGCAAAGCTTGCTGGGCTGTTCCCTTGTCACCAAAATGGTGGTGCCCAAGCGGCAGCAAGGGAACCGGTTCGGGGGAATGGCAGGCCTAGGTTGCTGCTGGTGCTGTGACCCAGCCCTGAATTCCACTACTGGTTCAGGCGAACAGGGCTGAAACAGCAGCAACCCACCTCTGGAGTGGAGACACTTGGTGGAAATAATGTTATTTTCCATCACATTGCACTTTCATAGTGGAATCTGAGACCATGAACTCTTTTCTTGGATAAAACAGCCTTCATCTAAACTATGACTATCTTCTAGATTTTTGGACCTGTGTTTGTTAGGATGACTCTCCTTTCCCTCCTTGTTTAGTCCATCCCTATTATAAGAACTCCTCTGCCCTTATTTTGACATTTTGTTCAGCACCAATCACATCTCTAGCCTTGCTTGCATTTCTTTAATCATATTTTTGGCATCAAATGTATTTGAACAAACACAACATTCATCTCTAAACATATTAATCAAATGTATTTTTAAATGCTTAAGAAGTTGACATTTTGCCAATTGCCCAGAGGAGATAACATGAAATATCGATTTATTTTCCTCATTAAATAAACTGGTGTTGGATTATTAATTCCCCTCATATGTCAGCAGGATATAGAAATACATGCTATCCATCCAAAATAAATATTTTTAAGCTCCTAATGAACAACTTGGAACTGATTTCCTAGGTCACCCTAGTACATGTTTTGCCCATCATTTACAGTAGTTCTTCAGTGATGCATAAACAAAATCATTATTCATGTAATTGTTGTAATTATTATGACATTAATGATTCTGACAAAGTATAATGTGTGAAATTAAGCTGATAAAAGTGTAAATATTTGAAGCAATAAAATCAATGAAAGGTCATTTACTCTTTTTCAGTATGACAAATGGAAATACATATTTGGTTTGAATACGCAAAGTAGTAAAACACAATGTTTTATTTTATATTTTCCCTAAATAAGCAATGAGTTTTTTTTTTCTCTTCCAAATTCCTTATATCTGTAGAATGTCGTTTAACTTTCACCGTATCAAGTGACATTTTGAGAAAGGTCTTATCAGTAGATGTCAGAGTCAAGACCAGATTTGGCAACTCAAGTGTGTTTAATAAAGCTCCCTGAATATGATCTCAGGCTGTCCAAGACATCCTGGATCGAGGAAACATGCTTTCTCTGTTGTGGTCCCAACCCTCTGAAAAAGCATCCACCAGAGATACAAAAACAATGTCTTCTTCCTTGGGTTCCCCTGGCTTTGGTATTAGGCCAGAGGGTTGTATGTGGGGCCCTTGCTTGGATTCAATTTGATTTGTTATTTTTATGATTGTTGCAGTTCATGCTGCTCGGGATGTTGTATATTTTTAATATTTTTAATTGTTTTTATATTTGTAAGCCACCCAGAATCTATGGGAATGGGCAGCTATAAAACATTTAAAATAACAGTTAAAAAAAAAGAAGAGGAAGAGGAGAAATAATTGTGTTTAATGGGAATAATGGAAATTGGGGTTTAAAAGCCTCAGCATAAGGCCACTTAACACCATGTAAGTGTCTAACTATGTACATAAGTCAGATGCTTACCATAATTATAATTTTATTTCTATGTTGCCTATTCCTGAAGATTTTTAGAGACTAGCAACTAGGAGTTTTATAAAAAGATGAAAAACCCTCTAGAAATAATAAATAAACTGACTGCAAAATTGACAAAATTTGCAACATAAATGAACAAAAGCAAAAGAAACATAGTCTTCTTTTTGCCAGTTTGCCCTAACAATCAAAATATTCATTTTCCTGGACTAGATGAAATAGCCAATGGTGTTAACTGCTCTCCTAAAACTAGGAAGGAAGGAATTTATTTTTTATTTATTTATTTATTTATTTAGTACCTTTAAATAGCCACTCATCTTCTAACCATCTCTGGGAAGCTCCCAATCAATAGTTAAAACAATATATAACAACATAAAACTAAACAGATTAAAACATGGTTCATAAGCATGGAACAGAGTGAGAATGTCTGTGACTGAGGTCCTATCAGATGGATGATTTTGATCCTAGTTGAACTGATCCCTGAAAAGAGGTTTAGGATAAAGAATGAAGAAAAATGTAAGAAGGTAAAAATATTTGAAAACCATTGGAAGAGTAGATTTTCCAGCAGCATATTAAGGGATTCTGGCTATAGAGTTAATTCTGTTTATTTTGGTGTAGCCCCACTGATTTAAGAGAATGCTGGAACCTTTCCTATAAAATTATCAAATACATAGGAAATATTTTGCATTATAAAATATTATTATGATAATAAGAAACTTTCAAATGTTTGCCAAAAGATTAAGAATAAATTTTCTTTTTTGCATGCCTATTGTTGTTTATTTATGCCTTATTTGAATATTACCAAGCACTTTCCATCAATATATTTAACTCTTACAAAAGAGAAGAAGATGAATTTTACATAAATGGTAGAAAACTGGGGGATAGAACATCTCTTTTGATAGAATACTTTGTGATGGGACATCCAAATATTAAATGGTCTTATAAGAGTTTCAATTTGCAACTTATATCTGACACAGTATTATATGGATCAGAGCATTTTGACAGCAGAGCATTTTAACTACATCACAAAGTTCTCGGATATCTACCTTGGTCTTGTCCATTCAGTGTATAATTCATTCTACTCAGTAAAAGGTTGAAGATTAAGGGAGGAAATGACTACATTTCTATTGTTGAATCTCCTAATTCATGTCTAGATATCCTTTTATATCCTGAAAGAATATATCTAATAGCTGAGTAGAAGGTCAAAATGCAATGTGGCACTGCTTGAATTATCTATTTTTCCTTTTTAAGGAAGCTATTCTTTTTTTAGTGATATGATTGGTGACGAACAATCAAGCAATTTAGAACAGAAGTATAGTATAGTATAGTATAGTATAGTATAGTATAGTATAGTATAGTATAGTATAGTATAGTATAGTATACTATACTATACTATACTATAGCATAGCATAGCATAGCATAGCATAGCATAGCATAGCATAGCATAGCATAGAATAGAATAGAATAGACTAACAGAGTTGGAAGAAACCTTGTAGGTTCATCTAATCCAACCCACTATTAAAACAGAAGATGAAAAAAACTAATCGAAATTCTGATCCTCTCTACTGAAATAGATGAGCACACTGACACTCTCTGCAATAATGCCACTAATCAATAATTCAAAAAGCTCTAAAGAAAGCATACATAAAGTTGGAGCAAGGTGTATTACTGCCACATGTGACTATATATTGTGAACTAACTTGCTCTAATGTTACTTGATATTGTTCTAGTTATTTTCACTTCCATTCATGCTCTCTGGACTCTTAATATTTCTCTTCTCTTGAGTCCTTCTAATTTATAAAGATATTGACATGTAATTGATCTCATTACTCTCGTCCTCTGGTAACACAATTTAAAATATCCACAGTTATTTAAAAATGCACTGGCCATTTCAGCACTGTTGAATGTTCCTTATGCTCCACAGTAAAAAGCAGCTGAATTTTTTTTTGAAAGAGTCAGACCAATTTTTTTTTTTGCTGAGAAGAATTAATTTTGATTGTTTAATAAACAACAAGGAAAACAATAAATACTTGTATATTACTAGAGATATTCAGACATATTTATTATAACATGATCAGCCAGGATTTTATAATTGAGAGGAGAAAAAAAAGTTATCTCTAATTCTGTCGGTGATTTTTCCAAGAATATTTTGTTTCTTTAGTCAGAGACAGACAAATGATGTCACTTTTCTAAAAAAAAAAAAAAGATACAATGCATTGGATTATTATTTTTTTAATTCCTTTCTTTGGGAATGCTTTGCTGCAGTGAGTGAAGTGATAAAATGAGGCATGTAGAGCAACATGATACAAGTGGATAGGGCCAGGGTTATCTTTAATTTACCTTTGGGGGGGGGAATTGCCATTCTAAAATTTGAATAGTAATTGTACTTTATTTTTTATGTTTTTAATAATACATAATAGTGAAACTACAGTGTAACAACACTTGAAGAGTAAAGTTTGCATAAAATTTTTGTAAATTTAAAACAAACTAGCTGGATAACCGTGCTTTGCTACGAAACTATGTGATCGGGCTTGCTAAACTGACACTTACAGCTTGAAATTAATGAGTAGTTATGATTGGCCTCTCCTCTCCCCTTCTCTCCCAGGCTTGACTCATATAAGCCTCTCCTCTCCCCTTCTTTCCCTCAGGATTGCCCCACAGAGGCCTCTCCTATCTTGTCCACTTCTCGCTCTCAGGCTGACCCCATTGATCCTCTCCTATCAATGTTCCCTCAAAGCTGTGCGGCCACGCACGTGTCAAGAAAACGCCGCGCAGCAGTTTCCAACACCGCACAGTGTGATGGACTTCAGTTTGCAAGTGGCTTGGAGGCTTCTGTCAGCCCTGGCCACGCCCAGGGGAGGGTGGGTGTTTGGCCAATAGAAACGTGGCAGTGGGAGGGATGCGCACAGCATCCTTTCACTTTCCTTCCCTTTCTTCAGTCCTTTCTCTGGTTATAAATGCAAGAGTGAATCTTCATTAACCCAGTGGAACTGAAAACTGAAGCTAAGGAAGAGGGTGAAGCACGCACATGCACACACATCCTTACTTCCCTTAGAAAAAAATTGGGGAGGTGCCAAGATCCTTTTTCGTCCCCAGAGGATCTGGCCTCACCCCGTCCTACAGGGCTTCAGAAGATGAGAAAAGGGTGTCACTGTTTTCTCTTTTGCAGACTTTGGACCTCACCTGACGGTGAACTTCAGCCCAGATGAGAAGGGATAGAGGACTCCATCCTGGACAGGCTTGGGTGGTCCTTTCAGTCACTGGGTGCAAACTGGTGGCTCCATCACAGGTGCAAAGGGAGGGAGTGATGCTGCTGCACCCGGGACCCCTCTTGTCTCTCGCGGTGGCGCTGGTAACTTTCCTGCCAGGGGGGGAGCTTTTGTGGAGAGTTTCTGGGAGTGAGGAAGGAGGGGGACAGAGCCATTGTCCTGGGTTGGGTCTTTCTCCCTTCCTCCCCCTCCTTCCCCAGCTCCTTTCCCAGAAGAAAACGGCTTTCTTATTTTGCACTGTGCTGAATCTTTTTTAAAAACTTTGGTGTTTGATTTGTAATTAATATGAATTTTCATTTGTATTAGTGAGAAAATAAAGATTGAAAGAGGGGGGAAAACTCATTTAGAGTTCAGACAGATCACCCTCCCCCCTCCTCTCGGTCTTCCTGCTTCTCCTGCTCTTCCCCCTCACTGCTCCTACTCCTTCTGTTTCTCCTCTTTATCCTCCTCCTTCCCTCTCCTTTTCCCCTTCTTCCCATCCTCTTCCTTTCTCCTCTTGTTCCTCCCCCTCCCTGCTCCTCCCCTCCTCCTCTTCATCTTCCCTCCTCCTGCTCCTCCTGTTGCTCTTCTTCCAATTTTTCCCCTCCTCCTCCTCTTTCTCGTCCTGCTCCTCTCCCTCCTCCTCCTGCTCCTTTTCCCTTCTTCTCCTCCTTTCTCTTCCTGCTCCTCCCCTCTTTCTCCCCCTTCTCACTCCTGCTCCTCTTGCTCTTCCCAGCATTATCAGGCATTGCAGTATTATAAGTGATACTGATATTATATAACACTTTTAATTAAGCAGGTACCTTGAATAAACATAACTTTGAGTTTCAAATAACACTGATTTTGTTGTTGTCTTGGGTGACATCTGTGAAAATAATTCAGATGCTCAGGCATGAAAATGTGCCGCTCACACACTATACTTTTCCGCTCACACTGAAAAAAAATTAGAGGGAACATTGTCTCCTATCCCCTTCTCTTCCTCAGGCTTGCCCCACAGAGGCCACTCTTATCCTCTTCTCTTGCTCAGTCTAACTCCTTAGCATCAGAGCATTTTTCATGTGTGAAGGAGGCGTAGAATATCTAAACTCCCAGCCTGCAGGCCGGATGAGTCACTTGCTGGCCATGCCCATGCCCACACCCAAGTGGCAGTTGGAACAGAATTCTTTTCAGATTGGGAGGGGGAGTAGAATGTCTAACTCCTTAGAATCAGAGCATGTTAATAATAATATAAGAAATACTAATGATCTGATGTCCTCTCGAAAAAAATCCTTTCTTAATGAACACCTAGAAGCCAAGAGGAACATGCGTGCCAAATTTCAAGTTTGTATTCTTTACGGTTCTGGAGATTTTGTGATGCTGCATGAGTGGCATTTTGCTTTTGTATATATAGTATAGATAAATAATAGAGGGAACTTTAAAGGCTGTCAGGGTCTGGATGGGAATGAACAAGCTTGCACTCAATCCCGACAAGACCGAATGGCTATTGATGTTCCCTCCCAAAGATTGGCTAATTATTCCATCTCTCAATCTGGGGGGTGAAATTATATGCCCCTCAGAGAGGGTTTGCAATTTGGGAGTCCTCCTGGATCCACAGCTGACTTTAGATCACCAGTTATCGGCTGTGACCAGGGGGGTCTTTGCCCAGGTTCGCCTGGTGCACCAATTGTGACCCTATCTGGACCAGGAGGCACTTCAGATAGTCACTCACGCCCTCGTGACCTCAAGACTGGACTACTGTAATGCACTTTACATGGGGTTGCCCTTGAAAAGTGTTCGAAGACTTCAGCTAGTCCAGAATGCAGCTGCGTGAGTGATTGTGGGTGTACCTAGGTACACCCACGTTACACCTATCCTCCGCGAGCTGTACTGGCTGCCCATTGGTCTCCGGACTCGCTTCAAGGTGCTAGTTGTTACTTATAAAGCCCTACAAGGATCGGACCTGGGTACCTGAGAGACCACCTCCTGCCAATTACCTCCCAAAGACCAATTCGATCACACAGGCTTGGCCTTCTCCGGGTTCCATCTGCCAGCCAATGCAGGCTGGCGACCCCCTGGGGGAGAGCCTTCTCTGTTGCTGCTCCGGCCCTCTGGAACGAGCTTCCCGTGGAGATCCGGACCCTTACTACCCTCCCGGCCTTCCGTAAAGCTACTAAGTCCTGGCTGTTCCGGCAGGCTGGGGGCTGTTAAAGCACCCAGCCCCGTCTTAATTGTGACTGTTGTGGATTTTAAAATTGTTTGTATTGTCTTATTTATTCCCTCCCCTGTTTATTGTGAGCCGCCCAGAGTCCTTCGGGAGTGGGCGGCATACAAAACCAATAAACCTAGCCTAACCTAACCTAAATATAAACCTTACAATATTTTTGCATCTATAAAGCTTTTATTTTCATGTGTTTGCAAGTACCTATGTAGTAACAGCTTGGGAAAATATGATGAAATTTGTTGGTGGAAAGAAAAAAAGCATGTGAGTTACATCACTCACATCAACATGTGTTTCAATGTTCATGTTGCTGTAGGAAAATAATAACACCCTAAAAGAATTTCATCACCATAGCCCACCAATCTTGAAAAATCTGTATATACTGTATTTAAAACACACCCATCTAGAAAATGTTTTTTATTATGCTAGCTACAAAAAGTTATTGCTTCAAAAGCTTTTCATTAATCTCAACACATTCAAAGGAAAGGGAACTAGCTGCCATTTAGTTTAGCCAAAGCAATCCATGCCAACTGCAATAAACCCATCAAACTGTCATAGATTCCAGCTGTGAGGAAAAGGGTATGGTGATTACATGCAATAGTTTCCTTCAGTGGTTTCATAATTTCAATTTCTGTAACTTTTCAAGAATTCTGATACTTCTGGTAAGAATATAGAAGTGCAGAATACTTTCGCAGGGAGTTTACTATCAACAACTTAGAATATTGGGTTTCCCCTTCAATGAATCAAGATGGCAAGCTCCTCAAGCAAGAAAACTCAAGATTACATTCATATATAAAATAGTTAAGGGTCTTCAGCCAATGAAAATACAGATATACCTGTCTATTTTCTGAGTACTGAGTAAACCATTAAATGGACTCAGACAGACTTGAAATTGAACCTTCTATCTGGATATAGAAAGAAATTATTACATAATTTTTTATTTGGGAAGGGTTCAACTTCAAGTCTATCAATTCTGAATCTGTCCATTCAAAGGGATTAGGTGCACCACATCACAGAAAAAGAGTTTCCCTTGCAACCTAGCAATCATGTATGTAAAAATACTATTCTTCAAATATGTGAAGTTTTTGAATGTAAGTTCAAATAAAAAGAATTTTCAGAAGTATCATAAAACCCACTTGACCAATAATAACTCTTAAATAAATAAATCATTGTATAGCTCCTTGAATTTTCAAATACATCTTCAGTCTTGATTATGCCTCAGGTTGTAGTTTCCATATCATTACTTATAACAAATAATGAAGTAATGAATTGAAGAATATAATAGAGATCAACAACCACAAACAACCACCACAGCAAAATGTTGCACTCTGAAAGTAAAATTTTCTCGTTGTCACCTTTATATAGTCTGAGAAACAGGGAGGGTCCCTTCTGAGACTCTCGCTCTACCCACTATGCAGCTGCCAGCTATGCTGTTTCCATACCTTACCAGTATCTCTCTGCCTTGTCTTCCAAGATCTCTCCCATATACTATTACTATTCCCAAGATCTCTCCCATATACTATTACATGTTATTATATAGAGTAATTCACATAGACATCAGATAGGATTTGGCTCCTACATATTGGAATTGTTTCTCTAATGTTCTTAACAGCATTACAATAGATACCAACAAGTGGAACAGGTTGGGAGGTTGTGGTTTCTTGGTAAATTTATATGAACCTGTTTTAGAGATTATACATTATCATTAGCCAACCTTTATATAGGTATGAGACAACTAAAGATGACAGTACTCAGTGACTGGAATCTGTGGACTTAAATTCATTTCTAGTTTTGCAGATTAGAGTAAAATATCAGTATTATTCATTCTCATAAGTCACTTCATGTTAGGGTGCTCCTTTTCCATCCAATAAAGGAATCAACAAAATCTAGTTTTAAAGCACACTACAAACATAACCAGTATTAGAGTAATTAGAGTAATACTTTTGTAACAGTGTGTTCTGTAAGCCTATACAGCTTCCTATTTTCTTTTGGGTAGAGATGTATTGTGCTGAATTTCAGAATAACTAAAACCCTTAATTAACACTATTTTGCAATTAGAAACATAAGAAATAAAGTAAATATGGTGAAGAAACAGATCATTCGCCTCCCTGCTCCCCTTCATTTGAAACTACATTTCCTAGCAGCATGGGAATTTTGGAAATGTCCTTCTTTTCTGAGTTGTAAAGAGTTACCATACATGATGGAGTAATGACAGAAATCAAGGGTTAAACTTGTTTGACTTGAGTCGTAGGCACACATTGGGTTTCCATAACAATACAACTATTAACAGTATCAGTGTGTGCAGTGTTTCGTGTTCTAAGGAACATCTGAACAGGGAGCTATCAATTTCTTGGAAAAATAGTGACCATGTTCTGTTGAATCTCTGAAATTTTTCACAAGTTGCAATTAGACTTTGATTCATTTGGGTACTTCAGAAGAGTCCAATTTCCCTTCAGTTGAAATCTACTTTTTCTTTGAGAAAAGCCCATTGATGCATCTCCCTAAGTGAACCTCAATGCACAGAACAGAAATTGGGTGCCAGAAGAATGCCCATCTGAAATATTCTTAATTCAAAAGTGAATTGGGTTGAACCAAGTTTTCAAGAACTGAAGCTCAAGCACAATAAATTTTCATTGTGAATGTAAAATGCCGGTGTTATTCAGCAGATAGAGGCAAATGTATCAAATGAATTATTTTTTTACTTGCATAACATTTCTACCTACAATAGATCGTAAACTGGCAGCAGATAAAGAAGTGAAACCCCATTTCATTTGCCATGAATGCTGCCATCATCAGTTATAAACTGGAACGGATATAGGGATCAATGTTTCAATTTTCATAAAAAGTAACTGACACAAGAAGTCCTCAATTAATGACTACCTTGTACAGCAACTGTTTAGTTATAACAGTAATGAAAAAGTAACTTTGTGACCAGTCCTCACCTTCATAATATTTTCAGCTCTGAAAAGCAAAGGAAAGCTGAGTCATAAACACAGTCACAGTTTCATTTAATGACCACTTCACTTAGTTACTGAGTTGCTGGTTCTAATTGAGGTTACTAAATGAGGATTACATGTAAATCATGTCTGAGGTAAATTCATATAGTTTCATGTTAACTACTTAATGCAGAGGGGCAATAGTTACGATGTAATATTATATTAACTATATTAAGAATGCAAGACCATGATGGAATTTGCATCTACTCACCTTAGATTCAAAGATAAACATACAAAACAAAATAGAGATCATTGAAAGCTTAAAAAGAAAACTCCTTCTTACCAGCTTCTCTAATCTGCTAAATGCTTTTCCTAAAAATTCTCGCCATACAAATTCTTTTCTTTTCTTTCCCTTTTAATTACAGGTAGACCTCAACGTATGACCACAATTGAACCCAAAATTTCTGCTGCTAAGTGAGATCTTTGTTAAGTGAGGTTTGCCCCATTTTACGACCTTTTTGCCATAGTTGTTAAGTGAATCACTGTAGTTTATTTAGTAAACACAGGTTTAGTGAATCTGGCTTCCCCATTGACTTTGCCTGTGGGAAGATTGCAAAAGGTGATCTCATGACCCTGGGACACTGCAACCATCATAAATATGAGTCAGTTGCCAAGCATCTGAATTTTGAACAGGTGATGCTGCAACAGACATAATGTGAAAAATGGTCATATCACTTTTTTTCAGTGCTGTTGTAACTTGGAATGGTCACTGAATGAACTGATGTAAGTTGAGAACTACTGTATATGGACAGTGGGACCAATACACTGTTAATTGTTCTGTATATCACCACTAACATTAACAATGCTGAAGAACAATAAAGCACCAAATGATCACTTAGAGATACTCTGTCCCTATGTGATTTGTTCTTGTTATGAGATGTAAACTTCTACAGTCCTTCTCTTCTATGTCTTCATTTATTATTTTGACCTTGTTGATGCTGCTATCTCTAGTTTATATTTTACAATCTAGGATACTAGGACACTAGACCAGGATGCCTAAAATATAAGGGATATATCACAGCTATCTGACATTTGAGAATGGAGCCATAAGTAAAAATGGAGTCATGAGTCTCCTATGAAATATGGTACATATATAAATTAAATATACAATATTTAAGTTTATATGCATCTTAATTTTTTTACTGTGAGAAACAATGCCTAATTAAAATAAGAAAAGAGGGTGGTGGTGGAGAGAGTAGTGATTTATTTTTCCAGACTTACTTTTATTAAAAACATGCAGCACACACCCAGTTTTCCATATTTATTTGAATATATATATATATATATATATATATATATATATATATATATATATTTATTCTCTGTAGCTCAAATGGTTAACTCCCTGCCTGGGAGGCAATAGAGCACAGGTTCGATTCCCAAAAACTTGGGTATGGCTAGCTGATGAGAGCTAAATAGCTTGAAATAGATCTATACTAGTCTCCCTTTATTTATTTATCAGCATAAATATAACAAATGTAACAAAAAAGGCAACAGTAAAAAATATTGGGTTTCTGTCTGGATGGTCTCTTGTGACGAGCCTAATGACAGAGAGTGGAAGTGTGACCTTCCTCCCATGCTTGGGCATACCAGGGGTTGTGACTTTAAGTATATACCTCCCACCCTGGCTGGCTGATAAAGGAGTCGTTCTCTGTAGCTCAAATGGTTAACTCCCTGCCTGGGAGGCAATAGAGCACAGGTTCGATTCCCAAAAACTTGGGTATGGCTAGCTGATGAGAGCTAAATAGCTTGAAATAGATCTATACTAGTCTCCCTTTATTTATTTATCAGCATAAATATAACAAATGTAACAAAAAAGGCAACAGTAAAAAATATTGGGTTTCTGTCTGGATGGTCTCTTGTGACGAGCCTAATGACAGAGAGTGGAAGTGTGACCTTCCTCCCATGCTTGGGCATACCAGGGGTTGTGACTTTAAGTATATATATATATGTTTTATTTGTGCTGATAAATAAATAAAGGGAGACTAGTATAGATCTATTTCAAGCTATTTAGCTCTCATCAGCTAGCCATACCCTTATACTGGGATTCGAACCTGTGCTGTATTGCATCTTAGGCAAACGTCTTAGCCTTTAAGCCACAGGCCTCCTCCTTATCAGCTGAAGCCAGGGAAGAAGGTATATATTTAAAACCCCTGGTAAGCCCCATATATGTGTATGTGTATGTGTATGTGTATGTGTATGTGTATGTGTATGTGTATGTGTATGTGTATGTGTATGTGTATGTGTATGTATGTATGTATGTATGTATGTATGTGTGTATATATATATATATATATATATATATATATATATATATATATATATATATATATATATATATATATATATATATATATATCTTCATAGCATCTAACAACAGCAGATCTGACTACATATGTTCATAAGATAAGATGGGGATTTACAAAATAATAGAAATGAAAATATTAAAAAAAAACATAATTTGGAAAGCCAACTAAAACATTCATGCTCTTTAACCAGTGTCATCAGTATATGGTGCTCCTAGGCCATATTGACCAATGGTGCCACTTACTGCTTTTGTGAAGATTTGTGCATTTTCAGAATGATTTGGAAGGAAAGGCAGCATGGAAGAAGGGACATCATTGGTGTAACCTAAGTTTTGGTACTCTAGGCCAGTGCATACTTAGCCTTAGCCTATAAAAAAGATAGACACAACTGCACTTTACTCTATTAAGGTCTTAGATAAGCTTACAAAGCAGATAAGATATTCTCAGCTATAACCAAACATACGTTTGAAGTCTCTTCTCTACAGGTATCCAGGTAAATAATAATAATGCTTCTGTTTAAAGTTTCCTACAATTGTACAATCTATTTAAGTACTGAGTAGCTTAACACATCTTCTATATTTGCTTTGTAATTATTATGGTCTATCTATGCTTTTGCAACTACATTGTGAAAATGCAGTCTTAATTGATTTCTTATGTATTGTGTTGACACATTAATATTTTTTAAATTGGAAAAGAATGAATGTTCTGGATTTCTTGACTTCAAGGCAGTCCTGTTTTGTGTATAATAGTTCATAAATATGTAAAGCTTCTTGCTTTTTCCAAAAACTCCAACAACCGGTTGAAGGAGATGACCCAACAAAAAACTGATGGCTAATCCATTGATGAATTTAAAAAAGCCTATATTGAGATGACAACATTGTATGCATATGAAAGAGGTATTCTAGCTTTCACCTCATTCCTAAGGTGGATTAATTGCACTGAAATATCTATATACTACTAAAACTCTCATTGTTATGACCTTTAACTGGGAAAAATGATCAATAATGTGGCAACTATTTTTGAATCAAGGTACCTCAAATGTAGTAACATATAGAATATGTCCAAAATCCAGGACCCATTTCTCCTGAAAAAAATGAAATTGGGAAAAGTCCTGGCTACTTCACTGCTACTGACTGCTGCTGCCATATTGCTATGGTCACATGATCTTTACTTTCTACATTCTGTGACAATTTCCCAACCAGTCTCGCAATTCCCTGCTTCTTCTCCCACCCAGCAACTATAGCTTACCTGCTTGCTGGAAAGGGAGAGAGGAAGGAAGGAAAATTTATAATGTTCCTTACCAGATTCCCACAAGGGAATTCAATGGGCAAGCCAGCAAGAAGTTGGAAATTACTCTGACTTCCACAGTTATTTTGCCCTGCCTTTGTCATTCTGTTTTCCTGTTTAGGTAAGGCTATATCTCTGAAAAGATAATCCAATGGGGCACAGGTTGTCTAGTAGCAAATTAAATGGTTTCAGTTTACCTAACAACAAATTATTTGATATGTAGTATATAAAGCAATTTAAAAGAAAGTTAAAGGTGTGATATTTGGTAACAGTAAATTAATGTTATGATTTAAGTGTGTGTGTCTGCACACACACATGTACACTTATTTGTGCATGATTATAGGGAAAGTTCCACTCCACTGCCGACAGGGATTTTCTTGCTATCATTTGTCTTGAAACAGAAATAATTCTAATTTTGTATCATCTAAACAAATGTGTGCATGTTGCTATTCCCTTTGCAACTTACTCTGTAGAGTACATGAGTCCCTCTCAGTTTCTGTCTTTGTAAGTATCTGTTTAAGAAACTAATCACTGGATCCACTCATGTGATAAACTGGCAGTTGAAATACTTAAATGTCAAGTTGTTTTCATCAGTCACATCGACAGCAGGTCCTAGTTGGAATTTGTTCTGGGTACGTGTATGACAAGCCTTTTCTTTGGTGCTGCAACAAAATACAGAATTGTCTTGTATGCTAATATGAATCCCTTGGCTTCTTAATGCACCCATTTTATCAGAATTGCCATTTACCTATTTGTGCTTGTAGCAGAACTGCAATTTTCTCCTTGATATATCTTGTAATAGACAGGACAAATTAAATACAAAATGAGACGGCGAATGCCATTAATGACTACAAAAGAATGGTTGTTTTAAGTAAGGCGTCAAATGTGGTTGGTAATTTAGACCGTAATCTAAAATTCAATAAATATGGTTAATTTTGCAGCCTCCCAAATTGTAAAACATTTTTGCTAGTGCATCTTAAATAGTTTCTGAAATGGAGCAATAAGACACATTTTCGTTGATTCTCAATTTTATATAAGAAGAAAACATGGTTTTAATAAGCTATTACTATAAAATCTCTCAAGCAACTCCTGAAATAAAATGTTGAAGTGCATTTGCACTTAACAGAAATGTTCTATCTTCTTTCTTCAGAGTTCAGCATACCAAGTTAATGTTTTAACACAATACTCCATTCTACTACTGCTACCATTTCCCTTTTTCATACGTTAGCTATCATTTGAAAATAAAAGTTCCCTGTCAATTTATAATGATTCCTTTTTGCTCCAGAAATGTTTACATAGTAAATATAAGCCATTTTCTTTTAATTAGAAGAGTTTCAAATTTCAGCAGTGTCAATGCCGGAAAAAAAACCTTTCCAAGGAATATGCTTTAGAATGGCTGAATTACATGTAGTAATATCATTTTATATGATATTACTTGGGTTTTTTTAGTATTGTATTTAAAATTATTGTAAGATTATACTTTTTTTCTTTTCATATTTGTGTTGTTTTCTTGGGTTGGCTTGGTCTATAGCATTTAAATTTTTAAATGAATAAATATCAAGGTAAATCTATGAATATGATAAATGCAATTGTGACCAAGGGAATTATCAGTTGCGGCTTCAAATCTGTCTATAAAGAAATCTTATTACCAATCAGTTGCACATCTCTGAATGCTTTCCAATGCACTAGCTCCTGCTGTAATGGCAAGATTTAATGCAAACTGAAATTTGTCTTTCCATAGAAGACCATTAACACAGTAGAAGAAAGCTGTGAAACATATAGCAAAGCAATTTTGTTATCAACTGCCAGTAAAGCATGGACAGTATTGTACAAGATTATACTTCCATGTCATGCTGTAGCTTAGGAAATAAAATCATTACTTTCTGAAGCCAGCAATTTCTTTTTTTTAAAAAACAACTTCTTTTGTGAGGATTATTATATATCACTCTGAAGCAGTTGTTACATAGACCAGTGCTTCTTAAAGTGGAGTTCGAGGACCCCCGGAGTCCCCCAAGACCTCTCAACTCAAGATAAGTCAGATATGGATGATATTTGCAAAAAATAAAACATTTGTCACTCTTTTTGTTATTTTTTATTTGTTAAAAATAGCTTTTTCATGAAAATATTTTGAGTATCAAATGGATTTAATCTTATTTTTGAAATAAATAAATAGTCAATAAATAAATATTCTACAAATGTCCATTTTAATTTTTAATATGATAAATGTTGGTAAACAATACCCAAATCAATAAAAGCTCTTTTGGGGTCCTCTATAATTTTTAAAAGTAGGAAGGGTACGTGAAAGCAAAGAAATTAAGAAACATTGTCATAGACAATAGATGTTATTGAATTGCTATCATTTGCAACATCCTTTTTTATCTTTTATCAAAGTAAGAAACCAATAACTATTTCTACATGTTAAGGAAAAACATTTGTCCACTACTGAATAATATGCACAACTACTTTACGATCCTCAGATAAATTTAGCATGGTAATAGGTATAATAACATTCAAGAAAGTTGTTGACAGTTTGTTGCTACAAGGGCCATATTGTAAAATGATTCTCACTGGGAGTGTGTTTTGTACAACTGTGAATCTAAGAACTAATATCCATATATCACATACATATATTATGACTAACATACAAATAATGTATGCATGGATAGTTGAAGGTTTTTCCTTCCTGGAGTAAATGCAGCCAACTTTAACTCAAATAATTAGGTTGACTGTAAAGAATAATTGTGACATTCTGTCTTAGAAATAAATATATGCTACTTTGAATTCAAAATGGAAGGAAAAGGAAGAAAATGCAATGTAATTGAATAGATAAAGGCAACTGGAAAAGAAATAGCACCCATTTTAAGCATTCTGAAAATTCAGTTTATGCAGTCCTTTGAATTTGAAGTGATTTAGAGCACGGATATGATGCCTATTGCCAAATCCTGGAATTAAATATATCTACTCCTGGGACTGTGCCACAGTTACAGATGTGAGTCCCACAATCTCAGAATAAGATGCAGTTGTCAACAGATACAGTGTCAATACTTTTAGATTTACTGGAAACACTTTTCAAAATCAAATCTGAAGGGCAACGCAGCCTAGACAGTATGCTTTTAGGCCAGGATACTATCGCAAGACAGTAACAATATCACCTATTGAATTAGGGGCTTATTAGAAAATATATGCAGAACAATATTGGATGGGGTATGCTAAAAACAAACAAACAAAAAATATAATCCAATCCAACTCAATCCAAATAAAATACTTTTTACTCAGGATTTTGAGATAGAAATAGTGAATTAAGTAAAATAATTATTTAATAATTGATCATGTGCCATTAATTTTACATCAAGTCTTTGTGACCAGATTCTGATCTTTCTCGATCCTGGTCCTTCAGGTCTTCCAATGGCAAACCAATTGCCATTATAACTGGAGCCTTTTCTCTGTGCTCCATTACTTGAGCTTGCAGATCATTTGCATTTCTAGCTATCAGAGCAGTATCTGAATAGTGTTTAGACATCACACATATTTCTAAGGTTTACTCGGTTGCTGTTAGTTGTTATTGTGGGCTGTTTCTGCTCTTGATTTTGATCCTTTATTGTGAGATGGCTGGTTGTAAAAATAAATTTTCCTCCTCCAATTTTTAAAAAAAAATATACAATGCATTTTGTTCGTCTACTCAGCATAAAGGTTGAATAAATAAGGAATGAGCTTAGAGGCTTGTCTCACTCAAGCTTATTGTGTTCTAAGCTACCCTGAATCACTTGTGTGAGATGGGCAGATATATAAACCACATAAAAGAACAATAGCAGAGACAACAATTTTTGCCTTGTTCTAAGAGTGTATTGGGGGATTCTGTGAAAGGATCGGGTTGTTTGAATTTAATGTTTTCACTTCAGCTATAGCCCTGATTCTTATTCTGTAATGTCAGAAAGAGGGATGCAATACCAGATATTCCCAAATCAGTGCTCTTGGTCAAGAAATTGGTCAATCTATTTTATTGTTCTAAACTTCTAGATTTATTTCTTGGCATTTTGCTTAAAGTAGAGTACAAAAAAGAGAACACAGACATTATCTGCTTACAGACTTCTAATTGTAAGAATAGCTGATTTTAATAAAGAACATAACTTACCAGAACATTAGGCCAGATTACTTTTCAGAAACCTGCTAAGATATGCAACACAGTATGAGATATGGACTTTATTGTATTTAACCATTTAAAGGCTTGTTTAATGCAAAAAAATGTACAGTAGCTTGTTACAATATATTTGAAAGATATCCACAGCCATTTAATATTGAAAATGTATTAAGATTTATGGTCACCATACTACAAAAAGATGATGAGACTTTGGAAAAAGTTCAGAGAAGAGCAACTAAGATGATCAAAGGCTTGGAGACTAAAACATATGAAGAACGGCTGCAGGTTTTGGGTTTGGCTAGCTTAAAGAAAAGAAGAATTTGGGGTGACATGATAGCAGTATTCCAGTATTTGAGGGGCTCCCACAAAGAAGAAGGGATCAAATTATTCTGCAAAGCAGCAGAGAGCAGGACAAGTAACAATGGTTGGAAACTAACCAAAAAGAGAAGCAACCTGGAATTAAGGAGAAACTCCCTAACAGTGACGACAATTAACCAGTGGAACAGCTTGTCTTCAGAAATCGTGGGTGTTCCATCATTGGATGTTTTTAAGATGTTTTTATCTGAAATGGTATAGGTTCTCCTGCTTGAGCAGGGGGCTGGACTAGAAGACCTCCAAGGTCCTTTCCAGCTTATTCATTCATTCATTCATTCATTCATTCATTCATTCATTCATTCATTCATTCAAATATACCACTAAAATGTCTGGGATATGACAAGTAGCACAACTAGTACATATGACAACTAGCACAATTAGTACAAGTTTAAGGAGGGAAATATTTCTTTAATGAATTTTACAGAAGTACAGAAGTGAGCTTCTCCCTTTTACTTGCTGAGCTTACAATATAAAATGAAATGTTAAGATGAGTATATTTTTGTTTTTGTTTCTTGAAGATACCTTAAAGTCATCACTATTGGTTTAGAATGGCAATGGTTTACAACTGGGGATATGTACTAAGGAGTTATAATAATAAAAAAAACCCAACCTGAGTAAATTATGTTAAATCTATCTATACATACCAGGATCAGTCTCCTGAAGTTTGCTGATCATGGGCTGATGTGGTAAACAACTGGTTCGATATCAAGCAATTTGTGGACAGCAACATTCAAATAACTTTACAGCAAGCATAGAGTACAAGAATCTGCTTTTTGATGCATGTTTTGTGTTAGCTGCTTAATAGCAGAGATGCTATGTAATTTTTCTAAACATGACTAGAAGGAAGTAAGATTGTCCTGGATTATAATGTCTCAATTCCTCATTGCGATAATAGAAGCTGGCTGCATTTTATAGTTTAAAAAAAGTAATTTGCAAATTGCAATAAATTGGATCAGACCACAAGAATGATTCTTCCTCAGTTTAATCCCCAGCCCTGCTCCACTGTTCAGTCACAGGCTCTTTCTATCTTCAACACACCTAGCCCAAAAGTCATAAAGGGCCATGTGTACAGCTTAGCGATTTTGCAAGTTTGTTAGGTGTACTTCTTGAGACAAGTATAGAAGAATGGATCAAGGCAAGAAGCTAAATTGAGGAGGAAGCAGTCTCAGAGCCTGATTTCTCTTGCCAAATAATGAAAAGTAAGCTTGTGGCCTGTTTTTATTAGACCTGCTCACGGTCTGCCAGTTTGGTAGCTGCTAGCTACAGGCAGGAAAATGACTGTCAGGGGGAAAAAATGGATATTGTCCTGATGCGATATCCAAACTTAGGTGTATTGTAAGTGGTGAAAGTTGGGCCAAGAATGTCTCATTGCTTTGTGTCTTACTGAGAGCTGCTGGGTGTGTTAGTTGGATTGGCAGTTGATTTCCCCACGCTTATGATCCTGGGGTATTTCAATCTGCCTTCCATTGGCGAGACATCCGAGTCAGCTCAGGACTTCATGGCTTCCATGACAGCTATGGACCTAACTCAGTTAATTCAAGACCCCACCCATAATGGGGGACATACGCTCAACCTGATTTTTGTCTCTGGGCAGTGGATAAATGATCTAGATTCAGGGGATATTTCTATCCAACCCTTGTCATGGCCGGATCATTTCCTCATCAGACTTGACTTCCATACTGCTATCCCTCACTGCAGGGAGGCGGAACCAACTAGATGGTTCCGCTCCAGGTGCCTGATGGACCCTGAAAGGTTCCTCATGGAGCTTGGGACTTTTCCTGAATCCCTTGCTCACAACTCAACCGCAGCCCTAGTGGAAGCCTGGGATAGGGCGGCCACTGGGGCTTTGGATCATGTTGTGCCTTTGCAGCCTCTGACCCGGTGTCGATCCCGGGTAGCTCCCTGGTTTACCGAGGAGCTCTGGGAGATGAAACACTGGAAAAGACGCATAGAGATTGGTTGGAGGGCCAGCCAGTCCGAATCTGATCGAACACTAGCAAAAATTCATATTAAATCCTATTTAGTGGCGATAAAAGCGGCAAAACGGCAACATTTTTCTGCTCTTATCACGTCCGCAGATAACTGCCCAGCCTCCCTGTGTAGGGTGACCCACTCCTTACTTAACCAAGGAGCTGGGAAAGACCCCTTGCAGGGTAGGGCTGAAGAATTTGTTCAGTATCTGCAGGATAAAATCGCTCAGATCCAGACAGGCTTGGACTCTGACTGGGTAGATTCAGGTGAGTTGATGGGGATGAATCTTGTGGAGACCATCTGGGATGGGTTTGATCCTGTGACCCCCGAGGGCATGGACAGGATTATGGGGAGACTCAGTGCTGCCACTTGTGTGCTGGACCCGTGTCCCTCTTGGTTAGTCTCGGCTTCCCGGAAGGTGACACGAGGCTAGCTCCAGGCGATTACCAATGCTTCGTTGAGAGAAGGGTTCTTTCCCACCGCCTTGAAGGAGGCAGTGATGAGGCCCCTCCTTAAGAAGCCTTCCCTGGACCCAGTTTCTTTAGCCAACTATCGTCCAGTCTCCAACATTCGCTTTGTAGCTAAGGTTGTCAAGAGTGCGGTAGCACGTCAGCTTCCCCAGTCCCTGGATGAAGCTGTCTACCTGGATCCGTTTCAGTTGGGTTGCAGGCCCGGATACAGCATGGAGACGGCATTGGTCATGTTGGTCGGTGATCTCTGGTGGGCCCGGGACAGGGGCTGCTCCTCTGTCCTGGTCCTATTCGACCTCTCAGTGGCTTTCGATACCATCGACCATGGTATCCTACTGTGACAACTCAGGAGTTGGGAGTGGGGGGCACTGTTTTATGGTGGTTCTCCTCCTACCTGTTGGCTCGGTTGCAGTTTGTGTTGACTGGAGGGCAGGGATTGACCCCGAGGCTTGTCACTTGTGGGGTGCCCCAGAGGTCGGTTCTCTCACCCCTCCTGTTCAACATATATATGAAACCACTGGGTGAGATCATCGTGGTTTTGGGGTACAGTATCATCAATATGCTGATGATACCCAACTTTTCATCTCTACCCCAAACCACCCAAACGATGCCCGCAACGTGATGTCCTGATGCCTGGAGGCTGTGCGGATCAGGATTGGGAGGAACAGGCTCAAGCTCAATCCCTCCAAGACTGAGTGGTTGTGGTTTCCGTCATCCCGATTTGTGCATCTTGTTCCATCTTTGATGATAGGGGGAGAAATTTTAGCCCCCTCAGAGAGTGCCCGCAATCTGGGCATCCTCCTGGATATGCGGCTTAGTTTAGAAGAACACCTGACGGCCGTGACCAGGGGGGCCTTTTACCAGGTTTGCCTGGTACGTCAGTTGCGCCCCTTCCTGGATCGGGATGCTCTGTGCATAGTCACTCATGCCCTCGTCCTTTCTTGCCTGGACTACTGTATCGCTCTCTACATGGGGCTGCCCTTGAAGAGCACCCGGAGGCTTCAACTGGCCTGGAATGTGGCTGCGCGGGTTATCATGGAGGCACCTAGGTGCTACCATGTTACACCCCTTTTAGGTGGCCTACACTGGTTGCTGGTTGTCTTCCGGGTGCGATTCAAGGTACTAATTATGATCTTTAAAGCACTCCATGGCTTAGGCCCAGGGTACCTGTGAGACCACCTACTCCCACCAGTAGCCTCCCACCGTCCAGTGCGATCCCACAGAGTTGGCCTCCTCAGGGTGTTGTTGGCCAGACAGTGTTGGCTAGTGACCCCCAAGGGGAGAGTCTTCTCTGTGGGAGCGCCTTCCTTCTGGGATTAGCTGCCCTGGAGCTATATATAATCCCCAACGTCCGGTCCTTCCAACGCGCCCTAAAAAGTTGGCTTTTCCAAAAAGCCAGCCTGGCCTGAACAAAACAAAATAAATTATTGATCATTGTTAATTTTAATTTTTTAAAAAAATGTTATTGTCAATTCTAATTGGGTTTGTTTGGGATATTCTATTTAATTTTTTAAAAACTTTTGTATTATGTGTTTCATTTAATGTTGTACGCCGCCCTGAGTCCTTGGGAGAAGGGTGGCATATAAATCTAATAAACCTAAACCTAAACCTTTTTGATTTCTGTAGCTTCTGAAGAGAGGCAATTGGCCAAATACAGGTGCAATTTCAAACTCCTGTTTTCCAATAGGGTCTATTTTCATGATATTATAGAGCAGGGGTGTCAAATTCAATTTCATTGAGGGCTGCATCAGGGTTGTCTTTGATCTTTGGAGGGGGGGTAGGCATGGCCAGGGTGGGCATGGCCAGCATAACATCATTCATGTAGGGGGCGCCTGTGATGACCTGGGCATTCTGCTAGCGAAAATGGAGCTTGGGCGACTACCTATAAAAAAATAAGCAAGTTTCTGAAATTTTTCACATTGAAACTCATGGATGATTAGTAGGACTGTAGATGCTAAGAATGAATGTTATCTTAAGAATGCTATAATAAGATGACCTCCAGAAGACTTTACAGGATCGTTTAAATAAATCATATAAATTAATAGAAAAGTTAGCATTTTTATTTCCTATCAATGGTTGATGGATTGATAGATTAATAGATTTCCATACTGGTGACATTTTTCACTTTTTATTAAATATAGATGGGAAAGATTCTAATTACTTGTACACCTCTCATGTAATGAAGCGGTGGGGAAGAATGTATCAGATATTTTAGATATATTTTTCAGCATTCAACCAGCTAGGCATTTTATATTTAATGTAAATGTTAAATGATTTATTTGTCATCTGTTATTGTTTTGTACACCTGTTTTCTATTTTTATTGTCAGCATTTAAGGTTTGTTTGCTTGTTTTTTCTCCCCCCCCCCCAATTTTGTATTTTAATTTTAGAGATAAAGAAAAAATATTTTTTTAAAAATATTGCCAGTTTAAGAAATCTCCAGATGGAAGGGAAAAACAGATAAAAGTTCCAATCTCATTCTAGATTCCAGTTAAATAATTATTAGAGGGGAAAAGGAGTGAGGAAAAAAATGGATGTCCCAATATCATCATTTACAAAATCTCAGCTTGATCCATTCCAACTTAGGTCATGCAAGTGTCTATATTGCAGTTAATATTAGAGACATTTATAAAGGCAGGAGAATCAGGCAATCTACTTACACTATAAAACCAAATGAAATTAGTTACAGGGCAATCTGAGTCCTTCTTTTTCCTGCAGGAACACATAGGGAAATTAACGTTCCATTTTATGCATTGCAATGGCCATAGTAACACATTAAAGCCACTGACCAAAATAGCAATGTAAAAGAGTGCACAACAAAACAGAACAAAACATAATAATTTTTACTGCCTTGATTTAGAAATAGCACATGCTAAACTGGGCATGAGATTTGCCATATATTCAATGTAAAAGTGATACTTGGGATACGGAAATAAAACCAATCTGGTTTAAAAAAGAGCAAGCTTCAGAGTATGCATCAGCAATAGGGAAACTTCCCAGTGAAGAATTCTGGAGAACTTACAAAAATTCATACTCTTTTATTGCCATGTTTGTAAAAGTATTGCCAACCTTTTGCTGTTACATTTTTGTCCTGCAGTAATATCTTTGAAATACCTAGTCACAGTAAGTCTAAATATTTCACATCATAGCTCTTATGAGGATGTACAGACAATATTCCAGTCCGCAGAAGATACGTTTGCCACGAAAAAGTGGTAAGGCGTTATGATAATAAATGGTTATAATAGTATTAAGGCTTTTATAATTATGGAAGACATATGACTGAAAAACCAAATCTCATGCAAATAGAACTTATGATATCTTTTCCTACCTTTCAGACATATTTTAATTTTTTAAAAAATAGATTTTCATCAATATTTGATAGAGCCTTAGAGGCTGGAAATAGTGGATTGAAAAATGCAAATTTTACAATAGTCCAATATTTATTTTTAATATGATTCCTTGTTCATAGAAATATGTTGTATAAAAATATAAAATGGACTCAAATAAATATTGTACATTATGATTTGTGGGTTGAAAATATTAAATATCACCATGACATGAAAAACCACATTTATGACAGAGCAAGAGTGAATAAAGAAATATCCCTGTTAAATTGCATTAGTAAGCAATATTTTGATCTAAGTTAACTTGGGGGTGACATTTAATGATTACATTTTATAAAATCTCAAAAATAATTGTTATTTCTATAGTTGATTCTGTGTTTGAATCTAAATAGAGATAATATAAAATCTACAAAGATATAAGCAATATTCTAAGGATAATTGTGATTTACGGGTATTTTTCAGACTATAAGACGCACCTAGTTTCTGGGTAGGAAAACAAGAAAAAAAATCTGCCTCTGCCTCCTAGCAATTTGCCTCCTTGTAGCAAACAGCCTGGTCAGCTTCAGCATAGCCTTATATAGCATGAACAACTGATTGGTAGTTGGATCGGCCTCATGGAATACAGCCTATCAGCTGTTCCATGCTGTGGGGATCACCACCACCGCCCATCACCACCCATCACCGCCGTCATGACCCATCACCACCCCACTTCATTTTTGGCCTCCACACATCCCATTTTTGGCCCATTCCAGGTGGCAGGGATTACCTATCCCCGCTGTCTGGAATGGGCCAAAAATGGGGCACGCGAAGGCTGAAAATGGGACACGAGGAGGCTGAAAATGGGGCCTGCAGAAGCGGTGATAGGTGGTGGCAGCTCTTGGCAGTGATAGCAGCAATGGGCGGTCGTGATTCCCACAGCCTGGAACAGCTGATAGGCAGTATTCCGGGAGGCTGATCCAACCGCCAATCAGCTGCTTGTGCTTGGATCATGAGTGTCCTCTAATAGAATAAATTATTGCATTTATGATCCCCTTACATTTACTTGGGTCACATAGGCTGATATGCATAATACTTATTTATTAGCCAATGGTTTCATCCATCACATTATTACAATGTAAAATTGTGTTGCCAGAACTTGGTTGTCCTTTAAGTCCATTTTTTTTTCTTGGAGATCATCCATGAACTTTTTTAAAAACAGAAGTAAGGGTACAATATAATTGAATTTGACTGTCTTGGCAGTTAAAGAACGGCTAACAAGATCAAATGCCAACTCAACTCAAACAATAGGTTGGCATATTTCTATAAGTGACGTCATAATACTGGTAATAAAAGATTAGTTGGTTGAAATCAATCTAGAATTAGTCTAGAATCTACTTCATCTTCATAATATAATAGAAATAATAACTAAATCTAAGACATTTGTTAATAAGACCACTGGAGACTATTTATTAATAGAATAAACGTGTTGTAGGCCTGTCAAGGCTATTTCACATGATGAAGTGCAATTCATGAACAATTGCAGCTGATATTGAGGAACTGTGTTTGACAGATTGCTTTTGTGTGTCTTACCATGAAACCATTATTTTGTTGTAATTTGTGTTTTCAATTGCTGTTAATTGCCCAGAGTCATGATGATGAGATGGCCAAATAAATTGAAGCAAATAGTTGGGCTTTGATGATAACCAGCTTTAAACATGTGTAAACAAGATTGAACAGCTCAGTATGATTTGAAAAACAACGGAAAGTAGGAATTTATCTCTTTTCTTTCCAACCACCAACCAGTATACTATTAAACTACAACTGAGCAGTAGAATTATAATTGAGTAGATGTTGTTTCAGAGGTGAGCAATCTCCAGATACACTTACTATAGCAGCAGCAGCAGGAGTAGTATCGTTCTAGTCACAACTATTTATCGCAGCAGTTTTCTTTTTCTCTTTTTCTGCAGCACAGAATGAATCCAGAATGTCTCTTCATGCTCCTTTAAATGCTGACTGCTTTACTCCAGCACTTCAACCTCCTCTCAGTCATCTCATCTAGCCTAAGCCAATAGCAACAGGGACAAAAACAATATCCTACTGGTATAGCGGCCCAGGCATGATTTGTTTTAAGAATCTTACATCAGAAGCCAGAAATCACAGTACCTGGAATAGTAAAAAGCATTTCTGAGGTTAGCACTCTTTAGAAAGTATGTTTTGTTCCTATGGTGGAACAAAAACAATGTGTTCTGCTTTACTTTGAAATAAAACTCTAAAAAAGTGTGTTTTTCATTTTGAACTCAGAAATTAAAATGTTTGTTCTGAATTAAAAACATTTTGCACACTCTAAGTAGTGATAGCTTATTTCTGAATAAAGAATTCTATCAGTTCTGCTTCTTCTTCATTCAACTTCAAGCTCTTATCATAACTGTGATAAATTCTTCCAAAATAGTAATAAAAAGAAATAGAATTCTTGCTCAGGACTACTTCATGGGTTCAAGTGCTGCTTTCACTTTTGAATGTGTAAGTTCTGTAATGGTGTCAATTATGTTCAAGTCACAATTATTTTCATTTTTCCCCAGTCCAAGAACATTTTGCTACTCTTCAACCCTATAGTTGGGAGAATTTATAAAATGGCTGATCACTGACAGAGTGAGGTAACTGTTCCAATGAGCAGATTACCTGGTTTGACTTTAAGATTTTTTCATTGACTGAGAACTTTCACTGTAGAAGAAATAGTCATTGACAATAATAATTCTGGGAAAGGACTAAGACCATATTCTATTCTAGCAAATATAATTTACATCAAATTGTTTATTCAGTCTGTTTATTTAGTTAGAGAAAAACTCAAGGATGTTGAACAGAGGAAGGAACCACTACTGTAACTCATAAATCTACTTTTTATTGTATTTATTTACATTTCATATTTGTTAAACACCCATCTCCCTTCCTTCCTTCCTCAAATTTATATATTTACTTGCTTATTCCCAAAATCATTATACTGCCACAATTTTAAATACTCTCAGCAGTGTAACAGTTTATTAAAATCACTAAACCTCTACAGTATCCAATAAGTAAAGCATCCATTGTAGATATTAACAGTGGATGTTCTAGAATAAAAACAGGATCCATTCACCCAGCTGAACGTGCATACACATTAAAGATGCAGGTTTTTCACCAACTGCTTCTCTTCCCCCAGGGACATCTCTAATGGTTCTGTAAATACTTCAGCAATGAGTCACACAGAGTTTTTATAAGTCCAAGCCACAACTTTATGTACCTATAACAGTAATCAATGCAGGATCCACATCATAAGTTTAATGTATCTGTGCTATCAAGTTCTAGTTAATTAGTAGGCAACTGCATTTTGTACCATCCATTTTCCGAGTCAATCCTATGCAAAGTGGATGGCAGTTGTTCAGTGAGATAATAATGAAAATGTATTGTTGAGAAAATTGTTGAGCTACTCTACTACATCAAAGATTCTGTTAAGTACTTCCCAATGAAAGACCCCATCTCTCTCCAGAAGGACTTCCCAAGTCACTGAGTACTGCTTCATCAAGGAAGAAATCCAGAGCAAACAGTGTTGATAAACAAGCAACAACCCTATTTTCATTTGGATTCACTATATAACAGGCAGGGCCAATACTATGATGTACCTTTTAGTATCATTAACATATTGGAAATACTGAATCCTGAAATTATGGATAACCTCACCAGTAGTTTTGGTAGGTATTGAAAAGGGTACTGAATCTTGTGATGTTCAACAAATAATGGTCATGGGGTAGATATCTCCTTCCTGACTATTGTCAACTATCTAAATTTATCTTCCAGGTTGACAAATGGTAGAAATCATACCTTGGTTGCATACTCAGGCATGGATTTTAACTGAAAAGCATCTAGGTAATCTGCTTTCTCTAGACCACTCTATAATTGGTTCCCCCACCTCCCTGTCAACAATCTTCACACAAAAGGGAGGACTTGAATACAAGGCAAAACTCTTTGAGAAGAGAACATACCATAAGTTCATTCAAGACCACAGGCAACTCAACCTTCTAATGTGGAACATAGACCATTTCTTGATCCAGCCAGTTACCATATCACCCATCCCTATGGAAGTATTAGAACAAATATGTGCCATGACCAAAGGGGGCAGGCATCATGCTACAACCACCCTAATTATTGAATTGATCTACAAGGAAGACATTTACCAGTGAACACCATGAACTCCACCAAGTGACAAACCTTTGGTAAGTCTAAGCAACTTTGGCAGCAAAATGTTTGCAAATAGTCATGAGTGCTAGATAGCTTTACTATCCACCCCTGCAAAGTTGCCCAACTTAAAAAATGGGGAGTTGGTCATCTTGAAAAATGCAACTGACTTCTAACACACTAATGCAGAATGGGAGAAGAAATGTAGCTGCTGCTCTCTTACTACCATGGATTAAGTTTGAAATTGAATTTATAATCATGATTGTTAAAACCAATAATAGACAAGGTGGAAAATAATAGTATCACAGAATACCTAGTTAAAGTTTTGGTTAATGTGTGTTAATTTTCAGGGACAGTCTGTATTAGAGAAAATCTAAACATTCCCTGTATTTATATTTTCCCCTCAATTCTTTTACTGTCTATGGATTCTTGCAATTGGAATTCTTCTCCATGACTTAGATTAGTTAAACTTTAATTCCCTCATGTACTTCAGTGGTATTATTTTCTTACTACAGCAAATTTCTTTTAGATTCTTTTAAGTCCTCTGGACAGCAGTGCAGGATTATCATTTGCTTGCCTAGCTTAGCTAATACACATGGAAAATAATATCTACCACATTTTTATGGAACTTTGTAAAAGTAATTGTCAAATAATGATAATTCTTTTATTAAATAAAAATGACTGTTGAGCTAGATAGTTCATAATTTAAATGTGATACAATTTGTTAGAATATCTGCTATCCAATAGAAGTTGATTTAAACTGTTAATATATTTATTGAAAAAGTCTTTCTTATTTAAAGATGTGGCCATTGGCTATTTATTATTATTTATTATTATTTATCATTTTTATTTTAGAATACCAGGCTATTTATCTCAACCTGATGATTATAGTTATCCCTTCAAAGTTTATTTAATTGTAGGTATTGAAATGAATGAATAAATGAATGAATGAATGATTATTTCATTCCAGACTTTCTGAGTAGTTTTTTTTTTCTATAAAAAGACAGATCACTAACACTATTGCATTCCTTTTAAAAAAAATCAATGTTCATATTCAGGAAGCTTTAATACAAAGATTGGGAAATGTTAAAATGAATTCACCCAATTCAATGGGCATGATACTGGAAGCATGTATTTTTCTCTTTACAGATCATTAATCACTTATTTGTACAAAGGTATGCTAGAAAACCTTTAGGATACCCGAGCTTCCTGAGCATCAGCTTCTTCCTTTTGACAAATTCCAGTGTGCTTTCTGCATTGGATAGGTACCAAGATTAATGGGTACTATTTTGAACATGGCCATGAAAGACAAATGAAATTGTATGGAAAAGTCAGTACTGTTTCTCTGATATACTATAGGGATGAACAACCTTTCTTAGCCAGCAATTTGTCTTTGTGCTGTATTTGAAGGTCATAAAGGGCATCGCTGGTGACACAGTGCCCCTGTAAAGACTTCAAGCATCTATTTTATTATCTACCTAAACTCACCTAAAATGAAAAAAAGAGAAAAAAAAAGAGGAGAAGGTGGGTTTCATTAGGGGTGCAAATTATGCTTTAAAATTCTACAAGGTTAAAATACCACTTTTTGATTTTAACTCCCCAACCATTATCAAATATATATTGTGTGACCAGTTGTTGTTGACAATATGAACTTAATTATGCTTATTCAGTTTCAATGCAAAAAGAAAGAAAGAAATCCCAGGTACTTACTGTGATAAATTATACCAACTTTTCCACTTTCATTGCACACCACTAGTAGACAAAATCAGATGCCTGTACTATTATACTATTATATAAAATATAGCTAAGTTATATTGCTTTGATACAATTGTAAATTGAATTTGAAAGGGATACAACAAAGTTTGAGTATTAGATTTTTGCAGATTTCAATGCAAACTGACCCATCCCTAATCTCTGGCCAGATAGTGAATCCTAAAAAAAACTGTTTACATTGGACAATGTTGTGGTGTTAAAAGATAATAGAACTGAGATGTTCACAAGGATTTTGTGCAGAGATTGCATTCAGCACGTTCTGACCAGTTCTGGAGAACCAGTAGTGGAAATTTTGAGAAGTTTGGAGAACCGTCCGGTAAATACCACCTCTGACTGACCATGCCCCCATCTATTCTCTGCCTCTCGAGTCCCAACTGATCAGGAGGGAATGGAGATTTTGCAAATATTTCCCTGGAGTGGGGAGGGAATGGAGATTTTATAGTATCCTTCCCCTGCCATGCCCACCAAGTCACACCCACAAAGCCATGCCACCGGTAATAAAAATTTTGAATCCCACCACTGATTTTGTGCTATTTCTATTTTTTAGACAGATGATATATAGCAATGTAGTCAAGCAAATTCTTAAAATAGGTACTAATTATAGCCTCTGGAGTTTGGTTTTTTTGGAGGGGAGAGTATATTTTAAAGTGAGGAGTTGAAGAATAAGAGCAATAGCTAAGATAGACTGGCAGATATACCTTGAAAACACAGGGAAAAATTAATCACAGTTTGCCCACTCAAAGTGCTTTGAGAGAGTGAAAGCTGACTAGGAGCAGAAAAGGTAGTTTCCCTAAAATATACAAGCTTACTAACTAACTAACCAACCAACCAGAAAAGCTATTAAAAGAATGAAGCTAAACGTGAAAGATTAGTGAATAATTCTTTTACAGGATACAGTAGCAATTAAACCACATGAGAGAATGTAACATTTTTTAATATGTGCACCTACATTAAATTAAATATGCCTATGCATTTGTCCACATGTCTGTGTATGTGTGGTGTACATCTGTGTATATATAGAGTAAATAATAGACATAATTGAGGGAAAATAGCAGGTTCAGAATTGGGTAATGAAAGAGAGCGTGATTCACAGGACAGCTACATCATGAGTCATCCATTAATCCAGAGCACTGCTTGCATCTTGCCTTAGCATTTCACGATTGTCTTAGAGCTTTGTATGTTGCATGTTTTGGTGTTGAAAGAAATGTACATTGAATAACAGTGATTCATAGTTTTTCCATTACAGAAACAGAGATAGCAAAAACCTTGTAACTATACAAATAACCTGTCAGAGGCAAAATACATTTTTATATAAGTTAGCTGCCTAATAATCTGAACCTTATGATTCAGATTCAGGTACAGATGCTGAAGCTCATCTTTTTTTTTCCTGGCAAATATCTTTCTCATTAATGTAAGTTATGGTCAGTAAACAGAAGGTGTTACATATACATGATGTATGGACCAAATTTCATGCAGCATTACATATACTTATGGGAAAAGAACCTGCTCTTAGGTATCTTCAATAGAAATGCATATGTCTCTTGAGGCAGATGAATTAATGCTAGTGAAAAGTGGACCTTTGTATTAAATGCTAATTTCAAATATGATAACATTCTCTAATTAGAATGACTTGTATTCAGGCAATGGGTTCAGGCAGTAACATATATTATGGGTGAGCAAATCTATTTCTAATCTGGCCCCTTGCTCTGTGGAATATCCTCCCCACAGAGATTATAATGGACCCAACCTTGTTGGCCTTTCATAAACCTTTAAAAACTTGGCTGTGTTCACGAGCCTGGCATGCTAAAATGTTAAGGGCTCTATTTCTTGGTTTTACTATTAACTGGCCAAGTATCTTGGCTACTGTTTATATTTATTTGGGACACTTTTATTGTTTTTAAAACAATATTGTTTTTATGTTTTTGGAATTGCAATCAAGGTAATTGATTGAGATGGGTGTCTATAGAAATTGAATGAATGAATGAACAAACGAACAAATGAATAAAGGAAGTAGATGTAAAATGTCTGACTTGCTTGATATATTGTCCAGCATCTTTGCTAATCAATATAAAAACAGTGATTGTTAAAAATGGATTGGGTCTAATGAACAAAAATGATAAATAAACATATTGATTTTAGCATATATGCAGAGGACTTATTCCCAAATTCTATACAGGAGAGCTAGGGGCTGAGAGATAATGCTCTTCTGTAGCAATGAAAGATACATTCATTCATCACCTAGGCAAAGTCATTGGGATATGTACACCAATATGTTTATATTTGTAGAAAACAGAGATGTATTCCCTCTGCTCAAAGGATTTTCAATCCTTAATCTAGCATAAGAGTAATGAAGGAAAACATGTTTTTCAATAATTTATTTCTAAATAAGTGTATATAGGAAATCTTAGCTATGGGTCGGAGTCTATTTTTCTAATCACATATTTAAAATGACATCAAATTGAGCAAAAAGGGATTTGCATTGGCATCCAGGGATACAAACTTAGAATTAGAAGAAATCAGATTTGAACTTCTTTATAGCACTTAATGTTCAGCCTGGTGGGAAAAAAAATTCTTCCCTATAATAGCCAGGTTCATGCACAGGACTTCTGTTAACCCTGCTTTCTGTTTCATATTGACTGCAACTGTTTGTTTTTCAACTTGTTTATGTCATATGCCAACTACTGTTTATCTTATTAATAGAAAGCCTCCTCTGTATCTGTAGAGAGAAATCTGTGCTGTAGTTTATATCCGGTATGATCCAGATGATACCTATTTGGTAAGGCATGCACTCAGCCATGAGTCCTTCATTCAAAATCTGCAATTGCTTATATGATACTGTATTCCCAAACATAATGCTTCTCATGAAAATGGAAACTAGCATTACATGAATATCACGATAGATTTAATTTTGGGAGATACCACATACAGCTAAAAACTGGGACAGGTTGTTTTTATATTCCTGTAGCAAGATGAAGCCTAATACTTTAAACAGGGTCTGATAAACTGTGGAATGCATCTACTTTCCAATATGAACATGCCTTTAAAAAACAAATGCACCAGAAATCATGCACGGAATTTGGTAGCAATTCACCAGGAAACAGTAGCATAATTTCCCATTATTTCTGTCATAAAAACTTCTTTTAAAATTAACATCCTGAGATGGCTAAATTGATTTCTTCGATGAGAGAAAAGACAATATCTGCATTTATGGCACACTGGAAATCCTTATGGAGCCCTTCTGTTTTGAGTAAAACAGAAAAAAATGAACATGATTTTGATGAGTACACAGAATAGATTATAGAATGGAGACAGTTATGTTGTAACAATAGAGTAAGAGACAAATTTATAATTGCAGTTATAACTGCTATGAAGATGAAAGTATCCATCTTCTCTGAAGGACTGCCAACTCTTAATCTTTCCTCCTACAATACATGTCTGTGTTGCACAAGAGGACACAACCAACAAATACAAATTAGCATCACTCCTTATATAAGGGGACACTCCAAAAACGCTTTCATGGTAATCAAACTTCCTCACATTTCTGACTCTTTTAATCAGTGCTGAGTTGTATTAAATTACAAACATTTGTTCAGTTATCCTAATTTCCCCTGTGATATAATGAAAAGTTTGTTTGCTAATGTCTGCTTAGTATTAATGCATAACATGAATTAATGCATAACTAGATTTTTGGGCTGCACTTAGACACTTGGTGAATAAGAATGGATTTTAACAAGATTCTTACGGACAAAATTCAGCACAAACTGAAAAGTAAACCCAATTGAATTTTCTCATTGTTTTTAAATGCTAATATTCTATGCTAATTCAGCACATGATGTGTGTATATGTGTAACTCAGCCTAAAAAGCGTAGCTGCCAAAGGGCTGAATTGGTCAAAAGAATAGGCCCTAAGTATAAACATAATGCTATGCTGTAACTTCCATTGGCTGCTTTCCAGAGGGACTTACATCTAACTACACAGTGGATCACAGGCATTCATTCCGAGTGTAGTTTTGCAGTGTGGTAGCATTATGTTATCTTTAGGCAAAACTGAATTTGTAACACAATCACACCCAAGTGTCAAGTACCCTTTCCTGTTAATCAAAACATTATGTATCCAGTTTTAAAACAAATTATCTATTGCACATGAAGACTATTATTTCTAAGCAATTTCAAAATATACAATGAATCTTGGTAAGTAGTTTTTACCCCCTCTCATGAAACTTTTTAAAGAAGAGATGAGAAATATCAAATATTAAAAGCTGATAGGACTTGAATGAACAAAAAGCAATATCTGAAATTGATTGTTGTTAATAAACCAGCCTTCATAGTTCAAATGCTAATATAAGGCAAAATCTTGAGTAATTGTAATGAAATATCTATGACAACTGTAAATAAGAATTCCCAGCATATTCTTTCAGCAGGTAAGAGAGGTTTCTTTAAAAAACATATTGCCTTCTAAAATTTCTGATATTAATTTCAAACTTTTCAACCTAAGCGGAGTTTATTTGTGTGTGAGTGAAATAGAGTATAACACTGCATTTATTAAATCTCAAAAATGGATTATTTATCTTTCTACCAAGTGGAAATATTAAGCATTTTCTGGTATCTGCTCTGCAAGCTAAGTTCCCTACTGTGCCTTCAAATCCACAGTGAATAAACGATATTTGGAGCTGCTTATCAGAAGGAGACATTTAGAAAGACAATGGGTCTGTCCTACTAGACAGAGGCTTCTGATGCTTTTAGATAGGCCTGTGGTGAACTGCAAAATGGGCCCTAAAATCAGTCTGACATGGTCGCTTAACAAGCAGTGGCATTAGGTCTTGGCTCACAGAATTTCTACTGTCACCCACAGGGCTGATGATGGCAACCATCATAATTAGAATGCATGAATAAAAAACACCAGGTGAAGATTTTGCCTTCGAAGAAAGAAAAAGCAGAAGGATGGAATTACCATCCCCTTTTGAGTACTAAGCTGATGCATGCAGCTGGATCAGTGACCAACAGCGACTGGATGGATTAGGCTATGGGGTTGCTTGCTGCAGTCTTACACTTCTCACAACCAGTGGCTGTCAAAGAATATACTGTGAACTGCTTCAAAGGAAGTGATAAAGCAAGCTGCAGGGGGAAAAAGACAGAAAATAAACACCATTAAACATGGAAAATAAGATTTCAGGCTCTTCCTTAGATTTAGGAATCATCTTCTGCAAGTTGACTCTATTCTATTAATTTGATCGTTCCAAATTAGCACCTAGAAAAGACCAAAACTGCAATGCCTACTGAAGTAGAAAATCTCTATAATCTTTACTGATATGACCTTGAAGGGGATTTGTTGAACTTTTCTAAGGCTGGTTCCCCCTCCCCCCAATCCTTTGTAGCCTCTTGATTTTAAAATCTGCCTAACAAAAGATCTGCCAGGAAAGCTGTTATTACAAAGATGCTTCTCAATAGGAAGAAGTGGGCTAATTGCAAGCTCTTTGGTGAAATAAAGGAAGGTTTTGCAAACAAGTGCAAAATTGACAAAATGCTCTACAATGCTCTTAGCAGAAAACAATGGGGAAGAAATACGTGAAATGGCAAAGATGTCTAATATAAACAGATGCTATAAAACTGGAAAAAGCTATAAAAGATTTCAAATAATTCATAAACAGTAATTGCTCTTCTGACCTTGATGTGCCTACAAAAAGTCCATTAGCTACCAAATCTTGACATATAATTACATACTGAAAAATATTTTCCTATTTATTTTGACAGGTCCTACAATAATCCCACATTCAAGTTCGTATAGATAATTTTTCCATTTATAGTTTTTTTTTTTTTTTTTTAGTGAGAGGTCTTAAATGAAACCATAATATAAAATTTTAAAACTCTAAACACTCCTCTTTAATTTTCCTTTTAAACATACCCATACAATTGTTATGTTAGATCAGGAGTGGCTATTGTTCATTTAGAAATTCAAACTACTTCTGACAGAAGATTCAGAGCAAAGTTAGCAGTCACAGGATAAGAGAAGTCTTGTTTTAGAGAAATAAGTAGCTAAGGAAAGCAAAGTAAGAATAAGTGGAGAAAAATAGTTCCTCATATACAGCACAGTTGATACATTACTCCACCTACAAAAATTACTGTGTGGAAAAGTTTATTGTATTTATTTATTTAATTTGCATAGCTGCCCTTCACAAATAAGTGAGTCTGTGTGGCAAGCAATCATAAAATCAGTTTAACCAGTTAAAACATATTAAAAAATAAATACATACAATAGCCAAGAAATATTATAATCTGTAAATGTTAACATAATTAGAAAATGTGGTCCTTCGTACAGTTGGGATTCCATGCCTGGGTCCATAATCATGTTTTCAAGACCTTACAAAAGGCCAACAGGGTCAGGGGATCATTATCTCAGGAGGGAGGATTCCGTTGGGCAGGTGCTTGGGCAAATAAGGCTTGTCTCTCAATCTCTGCAAGCTAATATTTCTTGCCTAATGGAACTAGAGCAACTGATGATATTTCGTCTCAAACCATTGATGACCTCTTACAGCAGTCTCATCTAGATGTTGAATAAAAATGCAGAAAGGACTAAGCCCTATGGCATCTCACAAAGCAGGGACTGTGGGCTGGACCTCTCCCTGCCATCAACAACTAGGACTGGCCCCAGGGGAAGCAGGAAGACCAGTATAACACTCCCACCCACTCCCAACTCTCAAGGTTGGTCTAAAGGCTATCATAGTGGATGGTATTGAAGGCTATGAAAGGTCAAGAAGAGCAAGGATGAATTCATTACCCCATCCAACTCCTGTCAGAGATAATTCAAGAGCAAGATCAATGCCACTTCAGTACCATATCCTGACATAAATCCTGATCGAATGGGATCCAGATAAACTACTTCATCAGAGCTTTTTGAAAATGCTTATGATCACTTTCTTGAAATTTTCACTAAAAAGGAGAAAGTTGGGCACTGGACAAGAACTATCTAGGTTAGTTGGATTGAGATTGGCCCCTGAAGGAGTAGGTGCACCACTACCTCTTTAATTGCTGGTGTGACTCTTCCTTTCAAAAAATAATTAAGTACTGCCCATACCCAATCACACATTGTCTCCCGACTAGTATGGAACGGTACAGATCTCACACAGAAGTGGCTTAACTAATAGCTACAAGAACCTTGTCCTCAAATTCAGTGAGATAAAACTCCTTTAAGATTGTTTGCCCTGTAATCTTCACTGACCTTGCACCAAGGCTTGAGTCCAAGATAAAGCAAATACAAGTGACATTATCTACCAGATGCTCAGCATATTCTCACAGTGAGCCTGAAGATGAACCACATAACTACTTCTTCCAAGGAGGGTCCAAGTCACCTGAAACAGGGCCATTGAGAGCCTATCTGCAGATGTGATAAGGGCAGGTAAATAATTACATTTCACCACCCTTATCTTTATGAGAGAATCTTATTGTGGCTCTAGTCCATGTCCAATAATCTTTACTCTTTGATGTTCATCAGTGGTGCTCTAGGTCTTTTGGCCCTCTTCAACTCCCTTTGTTCTTTTGTATACCATGAAGAGTTCTGGGAACCATGGGCATGGAGAGGCTGCTTAGGGATGACTAAGTCCAAAGCAATAGTCACTTTCCCATTTCAGAGGGCCACCTAGACCTTAGCTGGATCATGTATCAAACTTTCTGGAACAACCCCAATCTGCCCTCCCCAATTAGGTCCATCACCATCTGTGGTGGAACAATCTAATAGACACAGGTTTCCTGTGGAGGGGAGTGGTATCAGAGAACTGTAGACTCATCATAGAGTAATTCAACCATGACAGGGCAGAAACCAATAACTTTCACAAATTCAGAACATCTTTCCACTGCTCTGACAAGAACATTGGTTCAGGCAGATGGCCACTATTATGTGTTGGACCATGGATGACTTGGGAGAGGCCCATGGCTATCACAGTGGCTGAACTGCCTTCGGCCCAGAAAACTGAAGCAAAAGAAAACAAGTTGAAGTCCCTCCCCCAAGACCATAGGTCTGTGGAACTCTACCACCAAACTGGCCACAAAGTTAAGAAGCTTAGTCAGATAAGTTGCTAGTACATATCAGATGACAACTGCCTCCTATCACCCCCTACCTTGGTGTCTTGGTTGATGCCACATCCAGAACTCAGCTGTGCACATCTCAGAAATGGAAACCTTTTTATCTCTTAGCCAGGTCTCTGTAATACATGCTAGGTCTCATTGACAATCAGATCATAAATGAAGATGGCCTTATTACAGACTGATTTGGCATTCAGCAACAATAGCTAATAGCTATCACCTTATCCAGGGCCCAGGAATGAGCTTTGAGGAATGGGAACATGCCACAGAAACAATATACTTCTGGCATAGTTCCTGTTGCATTCCACTCCCGTTTCCTGCCATAACTCCTCATACCCATGAATACTAGTATTTTTCAGTCTGCCCATGTCCCTCCAGAAATTTCTCCTTCTAAATAAGGGTGGAGATAGCATCCATGCATAGGTTGACACTGTCCGTGCTCTGATTGGACTGAGTCTGAATACTAATTAATTAATGTACTTTATAACTCCCCCCTGTAAGTGACCCCACCCAGTTTCTGACTCAGTCCACTCTGGGACGGTCATGTTATTTAACTTCTCTCCATGATTGATGCTATTTTCACTAATAGAAAATCACCAACATATTGACATTTGATTATTCGGGTCACAGTGGTTGAGTGGGCTGTGAGTATATCTGGACTGACCCTTGCAGAGACCCTCATTTTTGCAGGCCACAGGGCTTCAGCCCACAGGCCCATGCACCCTCTCTCTCTCGCTCTCTTCCTCACTCGCATTTGAAGAGTGCACTTGCCTCAGTAATTGGGCTGCATGATCGCAGACCGACAAAAGGCGCTGGGATTGACAGCCACAATTGCAGTCCGTCTGCGAGGCTTCCTGATTCGGACCACGTGGCCGACATGTTGAGGGAGCTGCTCATTGCGACTGAAGTCCTCAGCAGGGCTGGTGGCCAAGCACATGCCTGGGAGGCACTGCACGTTGACAGAGAGTGAGCTCTCACAGACTTGGCCCCTTGGCACTTAGGCAGAGCGCAAAATCTTTGCAAGGACATCCAGAATGGTGCAACAAGCTGGCAGGACCACTAGCCATTGCCAGGGACTGGAAATCATCCGATGAGCCTCATTGCCCGCCAAGGCTCAGATCGCTTGCAGAAAGGCATGAATGCCATTTTGAAGTATAGAAGGGCACGGTCGCCATTTTGGCCTCTCCTTTTTACAACTTGGCAGACAGTAGCATCCCTGAGCTACATTCTGAGGCCAGTAGGAGCACATCAGAGGCCAGGCAGGGCCTTCTTGCACAAAAGCAAGCCCCCTTTCCCCTACCAGGCAATTAACTCCTCAGAATCACTCGGGGGCAAGGCCTGCAGTAAGAGGTCCTCATCTTCAGCCACAAAGGGATCTAAGTCCGAGAAAGTCTCCAAATCAACCACTAAGGTAAAGCACAGGGAGGAGCCAGGGTCATCGCAGCACCGCCCCGATAAGGCCCCAGCGCTGGCCACCCACCCTAGCCCATTGCCACTGCTTCAGCTATAAATGAGCCAGGGCCATTTAGCCCCATGTTACCCATTGGTGAATCCTATTCATTGAACACCAACTAGAGGCTGATATTATTCTAGCACCTCAACTGTTAATTGACACAGTGCAGAGGCAGTGGGCAATGGCAACTTTGGGCCCAATACCCTCCAACACTGACAGGAGCCGGGGGATGGGCTGTAATTCTACAAAGTCACAGAGCAGCTCGACATGACCCTCCTCTGGCCTACCGTCAATCCCCCTATTGCCGCCCTGCATACGAATACCATGCTGCCGGGCATGCAGGAGGACATCCTCAAGCTGGGAGATAGACAGGCCAACCAGATTCTTCAGCGGGGATACCAGGCGGCCTTCCTGGGCCTCTATGGCTGCCTCCTTCTTTTCACAATCCAGTCTTTTTTGGCAACAGTAGCTACAGGAACGCATTCCCACAGGCGGCCCTTTGGGCCCACCAGGACCTAAATAAAATTGTTGCCGCAATGCAATTTACAGCGGATGGCATGCCGAGTGCCACCTGGTTCACTTCTAGGACCATGGCTTCATTTGTGGCCTCATGAGACTTCTGTGGCTATGACAGTGGCAAACTGATGTGAAACATAAATGGCGCCTGGCATCTGAGCCGTACAAAGTGGGGACTCTCTTTGGAGACTCATTGACACCCTTTTTGATCAAAGGCAAGGATAAGCTTAAAATAATGCCCTCTAACCCAAAAAAGGGGTTTGCTCGAGCTGCCCTCTACCCTAGAAGACAGCCCTTAAGGGGGCAGGAGTGTGAGGGGTCCTTTAGGCACACTGATTACTCACCCTCTGGTTTCCGCCAGCAGGGAGGGTTCAGCAAACACCCCAGACAGCCGCAGTATAGGTAGCAGAGAGGGGGCCAGGCTAAACACCCTTTCGCGGGGGCGGTAACCAATACTACCTAAGTCCTAACCTAACCTGTGATCAGGCCCCCATTGGAGGGCAGCTATGGCATTTTGCTGACCGGTGGGAGGCCATGACATCTGATGCATGGGTTAGAGCCACGGTCAGGTTCGGTCTGACCTTTGAATTTGTCTCCCATCCCCCTTGGTTCTTCCTCCAATGCCCCATCTCCAGTAATCCTCAGAGACGGTTGTTAATGCGTTTGGCCATCCACCATCTCCTGGAAATTGAATCCATCCAGGTAGTGCCGGCTGACCAAATACGCCAGGGTTTCTATTCCTTGTTATTTGTCATCCCTGAGGCCTTGGGGTGGGTGGGTGGAGGGCCATCCTTGATTTAAAACGGTTGAACAAATACATTAGATATAGACATTTCAAAATGCATTTGTTACACACAATTTTGGAAGGGGTGCGCAAGGGTGATTTCCTTACCTCAATTGACCTTATGGAGGCGTACCTGTACGTACCCATCCTGCAGGAGAACCACCAGTTTCTTCATTTTTGTTATAATTCATGTCATTACCAACACATGGTTTTGCCCTTTGGCCTTTCTTCAACTCCCCATGTCTTTACTAAGGTTTTGGAAGCTCTAGCAGCCCACTTGCATACCTTACCCATCAGGGTACAACTCTACCTCAATGATATATTAGTACAGTTGACCTCACAGGACAGAGACAGGGACAGGGCTGACCTTCACACCACAATATACATGCTTCAGTCCCATGGTTTCTCCATCAATGAAGCTAAGAGCCATTTCATGCCTACTACCCGGATCCTCCATGTAGTGGCTTGGATAGATTCGGTGGTGGGGGCGGGTCTTCCTCTCTGAGGAGCATGTTTCTAGTCTCAAAAATCTGGTGGCCGAGGTGGTGAGGGACTGGCCACTCTCTCTAGACTGCTAGGGAAAATGGTTGCTCCCATCACCATAGTGCTGTGGGCTGGACTCCACATAAGGGATTTACAATGCTTCCTACTCCCCTTCCAGAAGAAGATGAACAGCACATCCCTGGTGCGGGTGACTCTACCCGGGAAAGTTTGGCAGTCCCTCCGTTAGTGGAGGTCTCCAGCCATAGAGAAGGAGTATCACTTTAGGGTGACAGGTAGGATCACCATCACCATGGATGCCAGCCTGTATGGTTGGGGGGCCCACATGGGAGCACATATGGCACAAGGTCAGTGGAGCCAGGAGGAGGCTGATAGGAGAATTAACTGGCTGGAGCTCAGGACCATTAGGTTGGCTCTACTGAGCTTCCAACAATACATCACAGGTCAACACGTGCTGGTCCTAACAGAAAACATCACAGCCAAGGCCCAAGGCCCAGACAGGGGGCACCAGATCTAGGGATCTCATGCTAGAAACCAGTGCCCTGGGAACATGGGTGGAGAGTAACCTTCTTTCTATCGTAGCCAAGCACATTTCGGGGGTGGCTAACCTCAGGGCCGACTGGCTTAGTAGGGCCAAAATAGACCAGGTCAAATGCGACTGCATCCTTCTCTTTTCCAGGAGATCATGTAGCACTTCAGGGTCCTGGTAACGGATCTGTTTGCCACCCCTTCCAACACTCAGCTCCCCAGGTTCTTCATGAGGTTCCACATGCTGGGAGCAGAGGGAGCAGATGCCCTTTGCAGCCCTTGGCCCAGGGGTCTCCTCTTTGCCTTCTCTCCGGTCCCTCTCCTCCACAGAGTTATCTGCAAGATCATCAGCGTCAGAGAAGAGGTCATCCTTCTGGCCTCTTACTGGCCATGGTGGCCATGGTTTGCCGACCTCCTGACGTTGTCGGTGGAGAGGTCCTGGAGGATTCCACTGGACAAGATTGCTCTCAGCCAGGAGTCGCTGGACCACCCGGAGCCTCAGTGGCTTCAGCCTGGCAATTGACCAAATCACTCTAAAGAGGAGCCACTTCTCAGCCAGGGTCATTGACACAATACAGGCCTCCAGGATGCCCTCGATGGTCCATATTTACAATGCTACATGGAAAATCTTTTGTAATTGGTGCTTGGGAAGATAGGTTACACCAGCGACCTCCACCATTCCACAGATCCTACAATTTCTGCAGGATGGGCTTGAAAGGGGGTTATCACCTAACACAATTAAGTGACAAGTGGCAGCTCTGGGTACCATAATTATCTGGGAGGGGGGCGGACAGGCTCTGTCACATCACCCTACAGTGAAGAGATTCTTGAAGTGGGCCACCAACTTGAGACCGGCCAACTTGGGACCTTGTCAAGGTCCTGGGGCTCTTATCAATCCACTTTTTGAGCCATGCATGAGGTCTCCATGAAGTTCCTTACCTGGAAGGTTGCCTTCTTGGTGGCAATAACTTCCACCAGGAGGATATCTGAGCTACACGCCCTATCGGTTTGGGAGGATCTATGCAGGTTCCACACAGAGTGGTCCTTAGGCTAGACCCATCTTTTGTGCCAAATGTGGGGTACTGATTTCACCATGGCCAGGAGGTGGTACTGCCCAACTTCTGCCCCATCAGTTAGAAAGAAAATGGCACAAACTTGACTTAAAATATACATCAACCACACACCTGAAATTTGGCAGTCAGAGGCGCTCTTTATTTTCTTTTAGCCCTTGTCTTAGGTAGGAGGGTGTCAGTGGCTAGCATTGGTCAATGGGTCAAATGTTGCATAGCAGCAGCATATGAGTCGCATGAGGAAGGGGTCCCAGAGGGCATCACAGCACATTCTACGAGGAGTGCCGCCACCACTGCTGCGTGGGCTACGCAGGCTTCCCTGGACAAAATCTGCAGGGCTGCGGCATGAGCGTCTCCCTCACCCTTCATTAATTATAAACTGGACAAATTTGTATCGGCCAATGCGACATTTGGTCATAGAGTCCTACAGGTAGTTCAAACCAAGAGAACACACCCGGAACAGTCGATTTCCCACCCTTGAGGGCAGCCTGGCTTGGATATGTTCCATGCATGGATGCTATCTCCACCTTTATTGAGAAAGAGCTTATGCCTCTTCTAATAAGGTAGGGATAGCATCCAGCCCCACCCTTGAATGGCGACTGTTCCATGTTTGACTCAGCAATTTGAAGGTTCTTGTTGTTGTTGACTGACTAGTTTGAAAGATTGAGAGCACGGATGGCATCAACCCATGGATGGATGCTATCTCCACCTTATTAGAAGAGGTGTATCAGGTAGGTACCAACACTCTTTTCCCCTTCTAAAATGCTCCATCCCAAAGCCTATAGTCTCCCACCATACAGGTCATACCACAGTCAAAGCATCTTCCAGGACTGACATTCCAGGGAGTTTTGTATAGTACTCAGAACTGCCAGAAATCAACCATATACTCTCATTTCCCCACCATCTATCCACTCTCACCCATACAACTAACATGAGATAACTCTAAGGGTGAATCAATTCCCTTGTCACCTGTAGAAAAGGAAACAGTCCTTATTCAGAAGAAGAAACATTATCTCCCACCACAGATCCTAATCTATCCTAGTCTGTAAATTTGTACAGTCTCTCTGTTCAATTGGTTCTCCAGTCACAGAAGAAGGCAAAGGCACAGGTGAACAGGAGAAGGAATGCACAGCCACAAAGACAAAGTCAAAAATTGTACCTTGACCTGTCCTTGGGTCTGCTGCAGTCTGTTAACTATTCCTAAATGATATTTTATATCGATTCCCAAGTGGCCACCAACCTGGAGCTCTCCACCTTAGCACAAGTCAGCTACAGGCACCCTCTATTACCCCAGAGGCACTCTTCTCCGTTGTTGCATAACTGACTGCTACTCAGCTGTTCAACATGCCTGATGCAACAATCAAATCATTCAACTGCTGCCTGTTCCAAGCCACTACATAATCTAACAAGGGAGACAATTTGTGGCAACAAATAGCAGCATCAGCCACACTTGATAGAAGACAAACTCAAATCCACAGAAATTCCATCATTTGTTAGTCTAACTTTCTACATCTGTTGCAACATACTAACCTGTTGCAACATACTAAAACCAACTACCATTGGCATTTGTTTTGCAACAAATCCAGTTGCTTTATAAGACAGCCACTATTTAAAGAATAATTTGGGCTAAATACAGAAATAATTATTCTTTTTTTAAAAAAAATGGATAAATGTCTGTGTTCCTTTTTTAAGTGCATGAAAATGCAGTCTAATCAGTTAAAATTTCTCTTCCTTGAGGTGCATTTTCATAATACAGTAACCCTGGAATTTCTCAGGACTAGCCAACTGGTGAATTATGGGCTGAATATAATGCACAGAAGTTATTCTAACACTCCTCCCCATTAAAGGTATTTAAAAATAGAAGACATTTTTTTTTGTTTAATAGCTGATTAGAAATGAGAGGTTTCCTTGATCACACATAGCTTGTTCTTTTCAGTGGTTGTCAAAAATGCTTGCTTTAAGGGTTAATTAAGTGACAACCTTTCTGTAGAGAAAACCTTTATCTCTCTTCTCACCACCTCTGTGATTCCACTCAGGAAAAAATGGCCCCTGTGCTGCTGTCAAGTTTCTACCCAATGTCAGTGAATTCAAATTGCCATGGGAACATTTGTATGTGTTTGTCTCCAGGCAAATACAGTTGGGTCTGTATGGCTGTAATGGGGTATTCCTTACTACTGATGGCAGATGCTCTTGCCTGAATTCAATTTGTCCCTTATGCCAAAATACCTTCCCCAACTGTGACAAGTAATTCCAGAAGGAAAAAGAAGTGGTTAAAAGACTTTTAAAGAGGTAAATGTTAAGAGTTTTTATTTTGGATCAAAGTTTGTTGGGAAGAGTTTAGTTGGATTTTCCTTTCTTCATTTTTCAGTTTCAATTGTTTTGATATTTACAATCCAGGAACAAAGAAACAAATCGTTTGTTTGCAGTAAGTGAGGAATAAAAATGTATTTCTTCTTAATTCATTTTCAGAGACTAGAGTTTAAAGAATCTAACCACGTAGGGCATGGGTGTCAAACTCGCGGCGTCTCGTTGCCATCACATGATGTTTCCCCCATTTCCAGAGCTGGGGTGGGCATGGCCTGTACATGATGCAACCAGCCGCCAGTTTGACACCCCTGATCTAGGAAAATGAAGCAACTGCTTTAGGTGATGGATGGAAATGGGCTGAAAATTGATGCTGAGACCTCAACTATTTATTTCTTGACTCACCAACACACATAATTCTCCAAAGTCTGCATTGGTAAGCTATTGAAGGCAACTGCTGTGGGTCTTCCCAGAATAAGGTCTGTAGGATTCCTAACTCTGCAGTGTAGGAAGCCTTGAAAAAAAGAAATTATGGGAAAAAGTGGCGGACATATTATATTGGATAAGAAAATATGGCATAGTATGGAAAAGTATTATATAGAGGAGTTTCAAATATGGCACTAGTCACAATTTGTATTAGAATATTTCTAATATTTATCCCATAACATTTATTTTTTCTCACCAGAAGAAGTTAAATAAGTTAAATATAAATAGTGCTATCTGTCCCCAAAGACTTTTCAAATTAGCAGAGGTCCTTTTGGTAAATAAAAAAATATAAACCCTATTTTCTTTTAGGAATCAGTCTTTTTTTACAGCATTGTATTATCTGATGATCTTGATACAAATTATTACTAGTTCCAATTCACAGAGAGTTAAAAAGTTCAATGTGCATAAAAAAAAGGTAATATGTGTGGAGTAATTGTGCCTCAGTGGAGGCATCTTCTGAGTGAGTATATTTCTTTTTCCTGGCTAAGGAAATTATATCAAGAGAAGACTATTTCTTCATATTGTCTATCCACAAATATGACCACTCTAAAGGTCTTGATTCAAACACACATACACACACTCGCACTAAACAATATCTTAATGTTGCATTTATTGAACTCTCACAAGCTACTGATAGAGATTTAAATACTGAAAAATGGATTCTCAGGTTGAACTGCCCTACAACTAAAGTTTATTTTATTAGAATTATATTGGAGCCCAACAGGGCTTCTGATTGGATTCTATGTTAATAAAGGGAGGAATCAAGCAGAACTTTTATTGGCTTACTTCCTGTTCAATTTTTATATTAATGTTTTGTTTCAGTCATCGAGGAACACCCATTCACACATTACTTCACTTGAATGTTGCAGAGTACTGATCTTGGCATAAGTCTATTATATGGCAATTAAGCCATGTTAAAAATGGGCTTCAGAGCATGCTAGTTATTGTTTACTGCAAAAGGGAAAATTTCAGGACTGATGACTATGAAATCCAAATGCTAGTCTTTAGTCACAGGCATAAGAGCACATTGTATATAATATGGTTCCAACATGGGTGTCTCTTTCCAGAAATTATTACGTTAGAAACTACATCCTAAAATTTCTTTTATTTTAGTAGTTATCAAATGGCCATTTATATTCTGTGGTGCTTTAAATTATAAAAAAGATGTGGATCTATGAGACCTTCCAGACCCATATGTTATAACATTAGAGCTAGCTATATACAAATTTTAGTCATGTTGTGTCATAACCTCTGATATACAGAAAAAAGATTTTGTTATCTTTTTATGTTTAATTAGGAAGACTGCTTTATATTTCATGCATTAAGTTTTATGTGTCTATTTAATAAGCTATGGTTATAACTATAAACTAGCTGAGAGCAGCTCAGAATAAGGAAGTTCCCTTCCAAAAATCTATTCTACTTAACACAACTGTTTTCCTACTGTGAGAAGTGGTCCATTAAGATTTAAATGAGTTATCTTTAATGAAATCTAAAGAAAGTAAAAACAACTGGTTGCCTTGCTCAAATATGCACATTTAAACATCTGTATGAGACAAATGTCTGAAGTTTTCACTAATTTATGAATTTGCTTCATAGTTAACAAGATCCCAGCAATATTCAAAAGTAACAATTTTCTTCTTTAATATTAATATTGCACATTTCCTGTTAAAGAATCTCCTCCACTACATTACAGTACACTCTTACCAATGACTGTCATAGCATCTTTCATGCTTTATGTATTGAATTGGATCTAGGTTGCCATAAAAAATAAACACAGTGTTTATCAAAAGATGATAAAAATAATATGGTAAGTGCACCACGCAAGGACACCTCAGTAGAACATGGTGGCTTGAGTCTACTGTTTCCTGTGAATAGCATCCAGGTCATCCTCCAACAATCCTGATATCTGACCAATTAAAAAAGGATGTGGATAGTTAAAAAAAGAACAAAAATCAGGAAAAGAAGAACATTTTTGTATTAATATTTAACACAGAGGAAGGGATTGCATATGAATAAATAGGCATACAATGGGGAATACACATTGAGAGGAATGTGGTAGTGCTGGCTGTTACTTGGGGCACCCTCAGTCTAATGTACCCCCAAGTATGAGTTCCCAGCCAGTTAGGAGGCAAAAGACTTCAGCCTGTAATTGACTAAGACCCTGTCAATTTCAGATGGAGCTTGTTAACTTGCAATTTGCACCATTAAGAAAGCTCTGCATGGACAGGGAAAAAAAGCAGCTTAATTTGAAAGTTAAGAAGTCAGACAGTGTTTTGTCCCAAGCCTCTACAATATATATGGACGCAGACTTGGCTGTCTGCCACAAATAAGGAGGGAGATAAGCAACCCCTTGGCTGGGAGCCCAGGAAGCTATCTCTATGAAACAAGACTTGAACTCACGAAATTCTCCCAATCTTTCTCTACGGCTGGATCAGTAAATTGTTGTTTCCTTCAAAATTCCCCTCCCGTCGCCCCACCTATAAGCTCTCCAGGAGGTGCCAATCAGTAGCCACCTGTTCCTATTTCCTTCTGTGACCCTTTTCTCAAAGCTGCTTCCTCCTCCTCGCAGCCCTACGCATATGTACGTCAGGGACAGCCTCCCTCTGTTCTTCCTCACCGCTCCCTGACTCAGACACTACCTGGCGGCCAACAGACCTCTCTAGTCCCTGCTCTGACTCCGAACACTCCCCAGAGTCTTCCTCAGCCTCCAGGGCAGTCCCATAGTGTTCATTGTCAGATTCCACCAACAGCTCAGCCAGCCGCTGTTGGGCCACAACAGATAGTATATGAAGACAAAAAGGAGGAAGTGTCCTTTTGCTGGATATCTGATAACCTTAACGAACCAGGTATGCTGTCACCAGCCACTAACCGTACCCTGCAGATAATCCTTAGATTAATATATGTATATAATTTCACTGTGTGTACATTTGGTATTTTTGAAGCAAGAAATGAAATACTAGTTTTTGAGTTTGGGATTTACAATGTAACTATAGGACAAAGCAACCCAGGATTGGCTGGGGAGCTTCAGATAGGTGGAGACAGAGTGAAGTGGAGCATATGTGGAATGGAGCATATGTATTAAAAAATTGTGTTCTTATGCTGAGAATGTAACCTTTTGTATGTCATAAATGGTTATATATTGATGTTGTTTTCAGATTACTGGAATATCGTCCTTAGGACTGATATGTTCAGTATTGAATATACTTTTTTTCTTTCACTTGTTAATGAAAAACCTGTATCTTTTAATGCACAATTAATGCAAAAAATTTTCATAACCTATTGCGAGAAAACCTACTGCAAAAAACCAATAAATAGTAGTAGTAGTAGTAATAGTAGTAGTAGATGTAGATTCAGTCTCATTAAATCATTTTCTTCTGCTAACAAATGTACATTATGCAAAAAAGCTCTGATGGAAAAAAAAAATAAAAAAAGACTGAAAGAAGAAAACCAAAGTAAGTGGCAAAATGGGTCTAGTGCCTTCTTGTGTCTTTCAAACTTTGAAAGTTTTAATTGCCCAGAATGATTGTGACTACATCTCTGACCATAAATATTTTATCTCCTGCTATCACATCATAATAAATCATTTGATAATGTTTGTGTCCTTTTCTCAAATGTACCCATTATGGTAACTAAAGCATATATGGAACTAACTCATCCTCTCATAACAAAATGAATGGTTATTGTGCTTTAGAACTGAGTTCCAACTACTGCCATTCAACAGGTTCATCGTAGTTTTCAATAGCCCAATAAAAATTAATGATAATTCTCATCTTTTTGACTGCTGATAAAAGAAACTTTTACCCTGCAAAACAGTATTGCTTTTATATTTGTGTGTGTGTGTGTGTGTGTGTGTGTGTGTAGTCAGAAACACAGATCTTAGAATAACTCAATCAATACCTTCATCAGAATTACTTAAGTTAAAGTTTTAATTCTTATGTGAAAATTTATCTTCCTGTGCCAATCTGTCTATTCATATTGCCAAAAGACTTTCAAAAACTTTGCTTCAAATTCAATTCAATTCAGTTCAATTCAATGAAATTCAGCTTTTGGCATGTGAATAAAGATAGAAGATCCCCCCACCAAGAGGAATCTGTTTTCTTTATAGGTCAGCCCCCCCCCCCTTAATTTTGTTTTTCCTCTTTTCTAGTTTGCTCTTACCCCTGGCCAATAAACACATTTGATTCCCATTTATTAATCTGTTTTGGATACCATTTTTTTAAATCACTTGGTTTCATTGGGACAATTTGCTGAAAATTGCCAGATGTTCCTGACAAATTGAAATAATGGTAAAACTAATTTCCAAACTTTATTTTTAAATAAAATAATTATAAATGTCATGTCAATTTTTAGACAGAATGTTTTTCTCCCATTGTGTACATTATAATAATTATTATTGTGTCATCTGGGGCTTTTAAAAATAAAAAAAATGCATGTTATTCCTTAAAACTGTATCTCTTTCATTTTTATTGTTTTAAGAGTACAGTTTCAATGGTATTTTCAACTATATAGTTATCAATTAATATAATAAATCAGATTTTTAAAAATGCATTATTTAAATTAAATTAAATAGAAAAATAGAAAGAAAGTATATGGGAACACCTGCTTTTAACATTTTCAGACAGGGTAATCATCACTACACTATCACAAGGTCCAAAACTTCTGTGATATTCCCAATTAAATCAGCAAAAAAAATCTTTGATGTCTCCATTTAATTGAGAAGAGAGATTTTAAAAAGAATTAAGAATTTCTGGAGGTGAGTAAACACAAACCACCAATTATATTCATCCATTGGGCATGTTTGGAGCTGCTAACTCTTTTGCCTGATCCTAGACTGTAGAAAAGCTCCATTCCTGACTTGGAAGCCCCTTAGGAGAACTAAGAAATTCTGCTTGGGTTGAAATTTTAATCTAAGATGGTGAATAATTCAGGATCTCATAATGCCTGCCGCTTCTGCAAGATGAGTATTATAAGTTCCCAAAGGTCTTACCTGGCCTTTAGCCGAACAAGCTTTGCTGGCAATACTAGTAATGTGGAATGAGGACTATTATGCCATATTATTCATTTGGTACCTGAGGTATATGACAAAGTTAGATGAAGCTTATTAAATGGAACATTGATTATACAGTATATATAAAATGAATTAGAGCTCGATGTAAGTATTTTATATATTTTTGTTACACATTCAAGTACAGGGGAGAATGTTTCATTGAAAATACACAAATTTATCAAAATGTGAAAAGGGGGGGGATGACTGCTTTCTTTCCCTCCCTTCCTTTTAACAGTCCAAGACATTTTTGTCATCACTATGTTTAGCAATCGGTTTGCTTTCTTTTAGTTTTTGTAATTTTGGATTGAATGCCTCATAGGAATGAGGCAATCTTATGTCATTTAGTTTCAAATGAGAATCTTGGGAGTTAGGGAAATGGCTACCTGTCCCAATGGTTACTGAGATCATTTCAACATGATCTAATGTAATTTCCATCGGCACTATGACTGATTGCCTTTGTTGTAAAGCAGAGAAAATAAAAGGAGCTTACCTCATTTTTTAAGGAAAGCATCATTCCATCTATACAATTCTTTGTATCTGGGTATGTCATGAAAGTAGCTGCTGCATCCTCTTTTTGGGGAATATGAAGGTTTCTACCCAAAAAGCAGGGTTTTCCCCTGAACCTCTTTAGGCAGATTAGCATTGCCTTCATTCTGATCTTTAGGTAGTGAACAATTGGAGTCAGAAATTTAGCTATTAAGTAAAGTGGTTGTGTTGTGCTTATAATTTTACTTCAGCTTTCCTTCCCTTTACAGTCCTATGAAGGTTGTAAATGTGAGAATTGTTCATAAAGTTATTTTGTCACTGTCATAACTGCAAACAGTTGCTAAATAGAGCAATTGCTAAATCTGTGTTTAGTATCAATAAACAAGGCTATCATAATGCCTAATCTACTTGATTTTACCATGGTCACTAGAAAAGAACTATCAAACAGAATATTAAAGTTAGAATTGTAAAACTAAATAAGAGATATAAATTTAGATTTTATCTAGGTTTTAGATAAAATCTAGATTTTACAGGGTCTTTAAAGTTTTTCCCCCATATGCCAAAAGTTATTTTTTATGAGGCTTACATACAACTTTGAACCCAATAATATTCATATACAAAATGTGTGTATCTAATTAAGTTTTCCCACTTAGGCTTAAATATTGTACAAATTAAATATTTAAAGTTTATTGCTGAAATAATGCAGAAAAATATAGACAGTTATTTTGAAGGTTGCATATTTTGCAATAAGCTATTGTTCTTCATTTTTTCTATAAACATTCCCTTGTGTATTAGCTATTAAAATTGTTTATACTTGTTGTAATGAAGTAACTTCTTTATATATTTCTATTTCTTTCTTTACTATGTTCTTTTTTCTTTTTTCCTTTTATATTTTTCTCTTCTACTCTTTCTTTTGTTTTCTAATATGTATTAGTTTTTACTGTTATAATTCTAGTATTTAACAAAATTGCAAAAAATAAACTGCTGCCTCTAGTTAACAAAATTATAAAAAAATAAAGTGTTGCCTCTATCCATTTTCTCATATTATACCCTCTAATGTCTCCCAATTTGTTTTTTCTCTTCTGATAAAAGGTACCCAAACATGCTCTATTATCTTAGATATCTGTATCTATAGATATTTATATCTATTTCCCCGTAAAGGGACAGAAAGACTTTTATATTAATTACAGTTGGTATAGTCATATAACTCAATTATTTGGATAATTAGGATGAGATGACCTTGTGCTATTAAGCCCATTAGTAAAAATATTAGAATGTCTATTGCTTTTGTAAATTTATAAACTATTTAAGCTAATTACTTCCAGATATCTTCATATGATTCTGGTTGTCCTTAGATGGTTAGTGCTTCATCCTTTGCACAAACACTTATACAGCACACCTGAAATCTTGTCTTTATGCAGAAAAAAATTGCATTTATGAAATACAAAATTACCATATTATTTGACTCAGAGAAAAGTCTGCATGGATATTATACAAATGTGCATGTTTGAACTCTTTTGGAATAAAGTATGTTATAATAACATGGTTACATAAACATGTACACATTTAACCTAATACTTTGTTGAAGCACTTTATGACAGCATTCAATCTTTTGAGTTAGAAGCCTATCAGCATGGCACATATTGCCTTGGGGAACTTTGCCATTCTTCCTTGCACATTGCCCCAAACCTGTCAGATTGCAAGGACATTTCCTATGCACAGTCCTATTTAAGTCATCCTCCAGATTATCAATTCGATTCAGGCCCAGGTCCTGGTTGGCCCATTCCAAAACTTTGATCTTCTTCCAATGAAGCCATCCTTTTGTTTGTTTTTATTTAGAGATATGCTTTGGGTTGTTGAAAGGTGAAATTTGTCTTCATCTTCAATATTTTAGTGGCAGAAGGTTTTGTGCCAAAATTGACTGATATTTGAACTATTCATAATTCCCTCCACCTTGACTAAAGCCCCAGTTCCAGCTGAAGAAAAACAGCTCAAAAACGTAATGCTATCACATTAAGATTCACTGGTGTACTTTTGGTAGTGCACACAGTGTTGCTTTTGCAGCAAACATACTTTTGGAATCATTTACAAAAAGTCAATCTTAGTCTCATCAGACCATAAATACATTTTCCAAGGGTTTTCATCAGACTTGAGGTTGGTCTTTGCAAAACTTAGCCAGGCTTGGATGGTGTTTTTTTGTAAGAAAAGATTTCAGTCTTGCTACTCTACTTCATAACCCAGACATAAGAGGAATATTAGAGTTAATTGTCACATGTGATACACAGCCAGTACTTGCCAGAAATTTCTGCAGCTCCTTTAATCTTGCTTAGAGGCCTGCTGGCAACCTCTAGACCAGTTTTCTTATTTTTTCATCAATTTTGGAAGGGCACCCAGCTTTTGGTAATGTCACTTTTGCGCCGTATTTTCTATACTTGCAAATAACTGCCTTCACTCTGTTCCATGGTATATCCAATGCCTTGTAAATATTTTGTACCCTTCTGCTGACTGATACCTTCCAACAATGAGTTCCCTTTGAGGCTTTGTAAGTTCTTTGCGGACCATGGCTTTTTCTGCAAGAGGCAATTGAGTAAATACCAGAAAAATCCTACTAGAACAGCTGACCTTTATAGGGGCCTGATCAGAGTCACTTTATAATTAATGACAGGTCTGTACTGACAACTCTTTATTGAACAATTCTGAACACAGCCATGTCACTACTTATAAGAGTATGTGAACACTTGTGTACATGCATTATTCTACTTTTTTGTTGTCATTCCCCCCCTAAAAGTTTTCAATTTATTTACAGCTTATATGTTATATTAAAGGTGGAAAGAATTCTGATGTGATTAATCCTGGCCTCTCAAACACCTGGCATTTTAACAGGTGTGTGTAGACTTTCTTCCACTGTCAATAAGAGGGATTTTTTGCTGTCAAAATATTAAAGCAAAGGAATGTATATGTTGCTAGAATGAATTAGTACTTTTGATTTGCTAGGGAATAACCAATATATTGAAAAATGTTTTAATCAGCTATTTATAAACAGTATTCATGAAAAAAAATCTTATACTGCCTACTCCATTCTGAATGGGAAACTTGAAAGGCATCCTTATTCAGATGTACATACTAACAGGATCTTATCTTGGTAAACTAATCATCAGTGAAATACAGTTGGAACCTCTCTTCATAACTTCCTGTTCAATGTTAGAGAGATTAGCACAACACAGGCAGATCTCAGTGCCGAAACTAATCCCACAAATTATTCATGTTAATCAAATTCACACTATTCGAAGTGATATTTCTATACAAAATGAGGCAATTGGTTCCAATTAGCTGGAAAAGAAAAATGTTAAACTACATTTTTAAAATGAATTTTTACGTTTATAAATATAGCAGTAAAAGATTATTATTTTTACTGGAAAAATTGAATTTATATTTTAACAAAGAGTAGTTATAGGAATCAAAATAAAAATTAAATGTAACTCCTAAAGGTACTTATGCTGACAAGAACAGCTGTCATGCACTGTGAGAAGCGATGACAAGATTGTTACATAGACTACCCTTCAATTATTTTAACATGGTTTTAGTGTTTCTAATCACTGTCACTTTCTAATAGATTATAACCTGCTCTGAAATATTATCAATAGTTGTCATAAATGTTTGAAATTAATGTATTAAGTGAGCATAGGACAAGATGGAGAATAAACCCATGTCCAAGTGTTCCTTTGTTCAGCTTTCCTCAGATGGAATACTCTTTTTTTTTAATTTTGCACACAAAGTGATTAACATATAAAGCCACAAAGGAAATGGTGCATGCATTCACCTCAACTGCTGGTGTCCCAGCCGTTGAAATCTTGTATGAGTTCTCCTCACCTTTTAGCATTTTACTGTATGTTCCCAACATCATTCTTCTCTGTTTTTACTGACAAATTGTCTTTTTTCATTTTCCATCAAATAATTTCTCTTTCTATTCCAGTTAATTAGCTTGGACTAGTTATGTAAACTGAGTGCTGAATTTCCTATTCCTCTTTTTGCTACATTATTTAAAAAAACAAAAACTATTAACAGGTATATTTTATTTTATAGGACTCTGGTCTCAGGCTCTTTGCTATACCACATGAATATCCATAGGTAAATAATTATTAAGCACAATTTTTGTGATGTATAGAAATTCATTTAACTCTTACATGTTATTCTGAATTTAGATATAAAAAAAACATTATTTAGTAAGCAATGAATTAACAATCAAAATCCCCCTAGTATATATTCAACCTATTGTGCTCAAGAACATCATTATTTCTTTCTGCAATTGATAACTGTCCTACTTTAGCATGCAGATTGTTAAATCTCCATCATTAGCAGGAGAACATTTAAAAAGAATATGGAACATTTGTAATATAAGGCTAGCCTGCCTGATAGTGTCCTTATATAGTTACGCCATTGAGCCTAATATCTCTAATGATCATCCAATAAATTACTTTATATCACCAAATGCAAAAATTATTCACAAGGCCTATTTGCATCTTACATTATATTTTTGATTAAGCTTTTTTAAAGTTCAGTAATATTGCAATATAAAAAATAAGGACATTTCTCAGGTAGAATCTGATTCTACAGCAATTCCATACCACTTCCCTTCTGGTTAGGGGAAAAAAGTAAGAATTTGTGCTAAACAGCTGGAGCATTGAACCTCTGCCTCCCACTCTCCCCCTGTTGCTTAGGGTACTAAGCTCTGTCATCTTGACTATTTAGTTATTGACCTCTGTCATCATAATATCTGCAAACAGAATGATTATTGAGTGTACTTTTATAAAGCATGTATTTTGGCACACCATGTGGCCTGAATCTGTTTCCCAAGTGACTGCTGCAACAAAATCTGTTCCTTTGGCAGTCAAAGAAAGATCACATCATCAATCAGTTTTTCTTCTGGTCTTTGTGATTGGCTAAACTTTAAAGAATCTGTGAATGCGAATAACTATAGGGGACCAGTGACAGACACAGGTGGAATAAAAATGAAATGTTAAGAACTATTACAGTTCCATGCTGCAGATGATAAAAAAGAGTTGGATGGGTATATTTCAAATAAGGAGACTGTCAAGTAAGATAAAATAAGCATAGGACTGGCTAAAATAGAAAACTTCTTACATTTCTAAAATGCAGATGTAAGTAGGTTATGATACCATTAATTCCCTTGAGATCAAACTGCGATTAGAGGAATATGCCATCTTTGACCAGATTTTATCCCTGAACACTTTGTTAAAACTTAAACAAAACATCATTTCATTTTATACTGGTTTTTAAAAGAATTCAAATAATTCTTTATCCTTTGTTCTTGGGCCAGCTGAGCTCTTACGTGCTCTTAAGCACCAATGTTCCTTTTCCTTCACAGAAATGTGTCTATTCTAGTCTATGTGAAAAATTGACTTTTTGCCATATTTATATTTGGCTGAATACTGATGAGTTTTAAAATGAGGGTCATCAGCTCAGTATTTTCAAATTACAAGATCTTTAACTACTTTCACACTTATTGCTGTTTTTTTAATTAAAAATGCAAACATTTTCAAATTCCATGTGATTTGTATGGTCTTTCTGTTGATAGTAAATAAATTTAACTTCCACCATGCACAACGAGTTATACATGTTTTGCTAAAAATATTGACCTAACTATTAATTCAAACTATCTGAGCAATAGTTCACTTGAACAATAAGACTATTTCCCTTCTGCCTTGAGAAGAACTTGAAACTTGTTTGGCGAGCAAAAGAAGAAGGTAGGAATGCATTATTACAAGAATGAACATCAAAATTCCTGATATTTGCCACAACACATTCTAAGGAACAATTAGGAAATACCTATATAAGCAATGTGCAGCTATTTGTAAATTTGCTAAAATATTTACTATTTACAACAGAATTTATTGAGGTAGTAGTGCATAGCCAAGGCATATTTGTTCCATACTTAGGTGCAAGAGAGGAAAGGCTCTCTCTTTTCTTATCCTTCTCATATGAGAAGGTTTATACTTGCATTTAAACTTAGATTTAAACAAAGCTGAAAGTTAAGATTTAAAACTAATAAGAAGTGACTACTGTTCAGGCAGGCATCAATCAATCTTAAAGAATCTAAGAAATGTAGCAAGTTACAAAGACATTGTTTCATAGAATTCTACTCTTATTAAATCCTGACCATTTTGTCAATTCTGCAGAACAGTCCCCACTTACTGTCTCATTAAGAATATTTAGATCTGAATTGCTAAATGATTGAGTCAGACAAAGCCCTATAAATTACTGCTCATTTTAGAACTGAATGCAAGGGAGGATCTATCCTTTTGTTGTTGTTGTTAATTGGTGCTGATGAAATATAAAGCAAACAGCCATATGCTCACATTAAAATTATATCTTACAATCATTAGCACTTTTGGCTCTTGAGTATATAATGCGAGTTATAAAATCACACTATATATTTTTAGAACCAGGTTTAGGCCTAAGTATTTCTGTTGTCATCAACTGAGATCTTGTAATTGCTGCTCTATTTTAATAATACCAGCTCCAGTGTAGTTCTTTTAGAAGGGTGAGACTCCTCTGTAAGCAGGCTTGCAGGGCGCTTTTGTTCCAGTCTCTTTGCAACATGCCCAGTTCTTGTGTTGGGAAGAGGCAGTAATTCTGTGCCCTCATCTCTAGAGCTAGACAGAAACTGTGTCTGCTGTTTGCTCTATTGCTCCGCCTCTTTGGCATACTCAATTAGTACATTGGTGGTTCTAGAGCTGGCTGACTCATCTGTTGGGATTTCTGAAACTGGTTCTGGCACTGAGAGCTCATCATCAATCCCCTCATTAGACACTGAATCTGAGCCCACTGTGATAGCAAGAGAAATGGGATAATAGTCACAAGCCTTCATATCTCCATCAGTGGTTGGATTAAAAAAAAAATTACTACTGGTTTTGTGGATGTGGCTTTGTGGGCGAGGCATGGCTTTGTGGGTGTGACTTTGTAGGCGTGGCAGGGGAAGGATACTGCAAAATCCCCATTCTCTCCCCATCTCACTAACCTGCTTTCCAGTTCCGTTCCCCTGTTCAGGGCAACAAAAGATCATCCAGGAGGCTGGGAGGCAGAGGAGGCAGAGGAGGCAGAGCCAGCCTATTTCCCGGTTCTTCGAACTACTCAAACTTTCCACTACCGGTTCTCCAGAACCTATCCAGAACTGGCTGAATACCACCTCTGATCTCCATTTTGTTGGCATATATGAACATTGTAGGGTATAGGAAGCAAATAGCATATTATTTTATATTGACTACTAATCTTTGGAAGAAAAACAGGTGGTCTTTAATAAAAAATGTACTGTCTGGATCAGACATTTCTGCTGATATTCCATGAGAAAACTTGTTCTGCTGTTCCAATCTGTAATAAAATTACAGTTGAGAATAGGATTCTACAACTGTTTTTCCTTTGAAATAAAAGCTGAAGCTAAAGCTGAAGTACACTTTTCAAAACACATCTAATGCAGTTAGAATGCAGAGGCATCCAGCTAAATTGATGAGGTCAGAATAGGAAAAAGAAATTATTGCTGCATCCAGCATATCATTAATTTATGGAATTTGCTGCCACAAGATGTATTGATGGCTATTACCTTAGACAGCTTTAAAGGGGAATTAGACACAATCATGGAGCCAGAAAGTTTTATCAAGTTAAGATGGATATATAAAATCTTTGGGTCCAAAAGTGATATGCCTGAAATATTAAAGAGAAAATGGGGAAGTCTCTGATACATCCGCAGTAACTTCCCCTTTGGATTTTCACATTTGTGGGTCCTGAAATGCAAACACTACCCATAACAAACAACAATCTCCACCAACTCTGCCATAGAAAATAAAACCAAACCAAATTCAACAAGTAAAAACTGAACAATAGGTTGCTATATGTAACCGTATGTGGGAATTGACAGGAGGAAGAGCTGCAATCTAGACCAGGGGTCTCCAAACTTGGCAACTTTAAGCCTGGCAGACTTCAACACCCAGAAGTTGAAGTCTGCCAGGCTTAACATTGCCATAGCTGGACACCCCTGGTCTGGACAATGAGCCTGCAGAAGGAATGCTGGCATAGTAAATATCTTAGGAGGGAAACTTTGTAATTTCTTTAATTTTAAAGGTGAATGGGGAGAGACATAGTTTCAGACTTGCAAGGTTCTGTTAAAGTATAATAAAGTTAGAGCTAGTTTTCTGGCACTGCTTCTTATCTGGACTACCTTGCAAAACTTACAGTATGTGACTAAAATAGAGCTGAATGAACAAGTTGTATTAGGCTGAAAGCAATATGGCAAGGGCTTAAGGAGAGTTGGAGAAAAGTCATTAGTCAGGGGACGGAAATAGTATATTGAGAAAACATTCCTCTCACTAAAAACCTATCTGAATGATTGTCTCACTTAAGTGGAATTTTAACGGATACACTTAGGAAACAGCATTTATTTTCCTTTTTTCCTTTTCCTGAAATTATAAACATTCAGGAAAAAGGAGGAAGTACTGTGGCTTCAGTATGAGGGCTGTTGCTTTTGTACTTATTGATGTGTAAAATACGCAGGAAGAGAAAGAAGATACATGGAAATTAGAAAATTAGTGAAATCTATGAAAATAGCATTTGTCTGAAATACTACAATATCAATAATATTATAAAAAAGTATGCACGCCCCATCTACTTTGCAAGCAAAATTGCAGCTGGCATTCTAGTCACCTTTTATTGAAAACCTTCCACTGAATTGAAAATGTAGTAGAATTGATTCTGAATAAATACACACAAGCTTCCACTATCATTTGATTAGTCAAAATAGTTCAAAATAATTTTTGAAAAATCTAGTTCACTCCAAAATTTCAATTACTCTCAGGCATTTATATAGACTCTCAGGAGTTCAGAATGTAGTATTTTATAGTCATGAAACTGAAACATTCAAGAACTGGTTTCATAGACTGTTTAAGCATTCTCAAATGGAACTAATAACATACAGTTCAATATAAAATTGAAGTAGTAGTTCTCATTAGCAGTTCTATGTACTAACATACTTATCCAGAGTATAAGGTAAAGATAAAGGTTCCCCTTGCACATATGTGCTAGTTGTTCCCAACTCTAGGGGGCAGTGCTTATCTCTGTTTCTAAGCCGAAGAGTCAGCGCTGTCCAAAGACATCTCCATGGTCATGTGGCCAACATGACTAAATGTCGAAGGCACACGGAATGCTGTTACCTTCTCACCAAATGTGGTTCCTATTTTTCTACTTGCATTTTTATATGCTTTCGAACTGCTAAGTTGGCAGAAGCTGGGACAAGTAATGGGAGCTCACTCCATTACGTGGCGCTAGGGATTCGAACCACCAAACTGCTGACCTTTCTGATTGACAAGCTCAGTCTTAGGCACTGAGCCACTGTGTCCCCTCAGAGTATAGTTAAAATGCTGTTTCAACTTTAACTTTTTAAAAATTAAAACTGCTAATCTAATGTACTAACGTAACCTAAAATACAGATAAATAAAAAGCTGTAGAGATTTTTGCTCACTATTCATGCTATCTTTTGTCATAGTTCTAAATAGTCTCTGATTTCCCAAGTAGAAACCAGTAAAAAAACCAGCAATTGGCTGGCAGTCTATCATTTTTCCACAGGCAAAACACAGACTGTCACAATAAGCAGCATTTACTCATTTCAGAGTGGTAGCTTGAGGCTGAGGAAGGGGAGATGTCATTTTTGGTAATTGTAGAACACAAATAATAATAGCAACTTGCAAATCATAGATCAGAGAAAAGATTGGAAGTTGTAAAAGAAAGAAGTAAAAACTGTGGCTTCTTTCAGCACAGTCTAATTTACTGGCTCTATTTTTTCCCCATACAAAACTGCAAAAATGGAATTATATGAGTCTTTTTGTATTGTGAATAAATAAGGAACAATATTAAAAATACCGGCATATTTTCATGTATAATTTAAAACAGCCTGCAATTTTGTAGCCTAGTTTAGATAACTATGCATCAATTTATCAGAGTATGTTTTACAAACATGGGTTTTTTATTTTATTTTTTATTGAAGTTAATTTACATTTTGCTGTCTGAAGAAGAATAGCTTGTACACTGTAGTCCTGAATACATTTAGGAAGGAAAGGGAGGAGAAGATATATTCTTTCTCAAGCTGGGATTGATTCTTGATTTTCTAGATGGAACATCCATGCAGTTTTCCCCATCAACCACACTACAGGTTTGCCTTTTCTTCCAAATTTCCCTGGAATTTAGATATGGATTGTGTCTTCCCCATTGCCCCCAAAATTAGTCAAGTTCATACATGGTATACTTTTCAAGATCAACCAAGGTCATTTTGGTGCTTAGGCTGTATGGGCATGAAGTGTTATGTAATCTGCTTTTTCAAGATTAAATTCATCTATCTATCTATCTATCTATCTATCTATCTATCTATCTATCTATCTATCTACATATGTAAACTAAACTTGCATTTTGCTTTGACATATTAAAATATGTAAACAAGAGTGACAGGTTAGTCAAGGTAAAAGTGAATCACACAAGCAAACCAAATCAAAACAACAGGAAATTGCCTTTATGAAGTTAAAACATAATTTTGATAAAAACTTTTGATAAAATATGATATCATGTCCTAGAGTTTCATGTACTATCATTGGGACAATGACCACGTGCAGTTTTAAAGAAATACTTTAAAGAAAGTATTTTGTTAAATCACAAATAACTCTATACTGCTGGTTAATAGTATAGGATGAAATGTTCATGGTTCTGTAGATCCTCTAAATTGACAAGACATACAACTAAAAATGCTATCTTCCCTTAGACAGGCTTTCACTTTCAGACTAATCTCCCTTCTGTTAAATTAGAATGATACATTTGAAGCACTTATGACGCTAATATCCTCTGTTCAGTGACTAGATGTTATGCAGCTGAAATATGAGCCAGTCTTGTAGCAATATGACAAACCTGGGAAATAGACATTGTTATTTTCTGACAGCTTGCCTGTAATCATTCCAAATAACAAGCAAACACAGCAAAATAATGATAAGTTATATTTGAATTATAACTGAGTGGCAATAAGGTTAAGACAGCTTTCTTTGAAAGAACGAACATGTGGCAAACATGGTGTAGACATTTATGTGTATATGTCACAAACTAGTTATATGGCAACTCCCTGGCTCTAATATAATTGTGATAAATCACAATCCTGCTGCACTGGCACTGCCCTTACTATTTGTGCAGAAATTTATGAAAATAAATTTTATGTTGTCTAGTTGAAAACTTCCCTGGCTGATAAACCTAGCACTTTGCTCACAATAAGAGTTCTGACAGAACCTCTGCTCACAACAAACTGTCATAGTCGTTTGATTTGCTCCAATGGTGCTTGGCTGTCACAGCCTGTCATATAGAAGAATGCACCAAATCTAACCCCAAGTGACAGGGTTTAATCATTCCCATTACTCCTGTTGGCTGTGTAGGCCATTTTGAAGGATACAGTATATAATACTAACCCATAAAGTATCCTTGTTTTACAAACTAGAAATGCTACGTTATAGTGATGAAACCTGGCCATCTGACTAGAGTTTAGATGCACAGTTGAAGGGATCTTTAGGAAAGGGAAATAATTGTAAATTTCAAATCTTTATGTGACAGGCAATATTTTAACATATGTTTCTGATTAAATCATTTTCTCCAAATTAAATCCCAAAATACTGGTTTGCCAACAATATTCAAATCCTTATGAGAACATGTGTGAAATATGGGAATCAGAGAATAGAATCAGGTTTCTTGTCACTGTCAGTTAAGTGCTAAGCATTTGCCATCTGTAACTGCAATATGACCATAGTTGCTGTGTGGTTGAGCCCAGAATTTCCACTCGTGGACTCTACTTGTTTGCTAGGTTACATCCAATCTGTTGCAGCCCCCTGACACTAATCTTGGACCTGTACCAGACCCAATGTAAACAAAAAAACAGAGCAGGGATTCATCAGCATACTGATGACATTGCATTGCAAACCTCCAGACAATCACTCTGTGAGACTTCAAGGAGAAGTTAGAGTGTACGAGTGACAGATGGCATTGCAATACACCACAAGCCAGCTCCTACAAAGGCAAGAATCATCACCCAACAATCATTTCTGTGGTCTTCAAGTAAGAGAACAGTAGATTACAGCCTGAATCTTAAATTAAGGAATCTTGCAGAAGTAAAGGTTTTTTTCTTTCTGGCTCCTTCTTTGTGTAGCTTTCTGTGCTCTCTAAAAAGCTTTCCCAACCAGTTGATCCCTCTTGAGCACTATCATATTTTTATTCTCAGAATTCTACTGAAAAAGTATATTAAGTTTAGTGGGAATAATATGAATGTGTACATCTTCCATTTCATCTTTGAAAATGATTCTCCACTAAACTGCTATTTTATGTGAACAGGATGACGGTTGCAGTCTACTTTTAGTGGATTTTTTTTAAACCATTATTTTTATTGTTATAAAGTAGTTATACTACTAAACAACTTGAAAGTTGTTTAGTAGTATGAATGAAATTATCTTTTATAAAACTGAGAAACAAGCAGACATAGCCTCTTGTTTAATGAAAAAGAATGTATTTGTGATATGACAGTGTGGAATTCTACCAGAACTTTAACATAGAACAATCCAAGATGAAGTTTTACTGATCAGTTTTACTGGTACTTTGTTGCTCCCTTCAGGAAAGGAATATTCCTTTGAAAGCCAGACTCCAATTTGTAGCACCAGATATGATGCTGAAGAAGGTTATTCCTAGATTCAGGCTTGTTTATGCAAATGATTGTTATGAGTATGGGGAGCTCCTTCCCCCTTTTTTAAAAATGAATATTTAAATATCTGAAACCATATGTAAAACCTATGTTTGTTTATTTGTTTCTGAATGAAAATACAGAGATGTCGCTAAAGGTTAAGTTTTTGAATTGCTAAGATCAGCAAAACAAAATAGTTTTGTTTGCTTGCTTACTAAGTTGCATATTCATGACCACATCACTTCATTTCTGACTAGAATTATTATTTAGTCTTATTTTATTTTTATTGAAGCATATTTCACTATACTTCACACTTTCAATTTGCTTAAGCATTGATTGTAATAGTTTTAAAGCATTTTTATTGTAATACAGTATAACCAGTTTTACTACTTTATTTCATATTACACGATGTTGGTTGACTTGATGGAAAAGCAAATTCTATACACTTATGGATCATCTGACCAGAGAATTAAAAACATGTTATCCTCTAGAGCAGGGTTCCCAAACTTGGCAACTTTAAGACTTGTGGACTTCAACTCCCTGACTGGAGAATTCTGGGAGCTGAAGTCCACAAGTCTTAAAGTTGCCAAGTTTGGGAACCCCTGCTCTAGAGCACTTGGCCACATGTATCTTGACATTTCTATAGTTGGATCATTGAGGACCTAAACTAATTATTCACATAAAAGAAACTTTGACTTATTCTTTTATAGGTTTCCTTACCTTGTTCTGATAATATCTAGAGTCTGGAAAAAAGCAGAAACACAAGTACACTTTGTGCCATATCATACCTCCACTTGATTAAGACCAATAATGTATTAAAAGAGCACCTATAGCAATGGATACATTCATATCTGTGTTTGCTCATAAAAATATGTAACTTCCCTGAAGTATCTATCTTTTTATCAAGGCAGAATGATGAGGGATTTATATAACACAAATGATCATTTAGGAAAGTCCTAGAATTTTCCACCTTATTAATATTAGTATTGCACTTGTTCCCCGAATAAAATTTGCTAGCCTTCTTTTCTGTTATTAGTCTTTGACATATTTGAATTTAAAGGCATAAGGAATTACAAAACTGGAAGGCTCCCCTATTTTTTAAATTCATTTTCTAGCCAGTGACTTATGGTGGTCAATATTAGATATTAGGCAATTAGTGAAGAAGGCAAATAATAGAAACTGAGTCTATGGCATAATAGTACCTTGAAATAATTGCTTGATCAGTATGAGATGCCAATCAATTTTTGAGGCTGCTAATTTTCTCTGGAGTTTATCATCGGGAATAGAATCCAAGGCCACCTTTATATCTTTGAAGGCAACATAGAGCTCCTAACATTTGGGAGCTTGTATTTCTGTGCTAGATGACATAGAATTATATACCGGTTCATTGTAATGTTTTATTCTGAAACCAGTTGCTTGGGAACTATAATATTCTCAGAATACAGCCTATAAAAGCTTATAAGAAAATCTGGAATATTTTTTTATTACTGAGAAAAGTTTGATCAGGAGATAATTAAGGGGTTGCATTTTCCTCTTTTTAATATATTGGAAGGTAATGTAGTTTAGCTAATCTTTTGGTATATTTAACAATTATTTTATAGCAGGGAAAAGTGGGGCTATTTCCTAAATTGCTTAGAGTGAAACAGACAATATTTGAACATGCAATAAAAAGATACTGGTTATTTTTAGCAGGTAACAATCCTTTAGATTTTAGCTGGCTTACAAAGGATAGAAGATAAAACCTCTAAAATGTATGGGTTCTTGCTAAAATAATATTACATAACAACAACAACAACAACAACAACAAAACATGCACTGGCTGATTATTTAAAAGAAAGTCAAGAAGATCTATTAATTGAAGTAAAGAACAAAAAACTACTGAAGGCCCAACAGACGAAACAAGAATACAGAAAACATGTGATAAAATCAAGAATGGAGAGTTGGCAGAACAAAGCACTGCATGGCCAATTTCTGGAAAAAATAAAAGATAAAGTGGACAGTGAACAAACTTGGTTATGGTTAACAACAGGTACATTAAAGAAAGAAACAGAGTCACTAATCCTGGCTGCGCAAGAACAAGCTATCTGCACAAATGCCATTAAGGCCAAAATTGAAAAATCCTCTGATGATGCCAAATGCAGACTTTGCAAAGAAGCTGATGAAACTGTTGATCACATACTCAGCTGCTGTAAAAAAATCGCGCAGACTGATTATAAATTGCGGCACAATTCAGTAGCACAAATGATCCATTGGAATTTGTGCAAAAATTATAATATTAAAACAGCAACAAACTGGTGGGAATATCAGCCTGAAAAAGTCACTGAAAATCAGATGGTCAAGATCTTGTGGGATTTTCGCATACAAACAGACAAAATACTGGCACATAATACACCAGACATCACACTGGTTGAGAAAAATAAGGTCACAATCATAGACATTGCAATACCAGGTGATAGCAGGGTCGCTGAGAAGGAACATGAAAAAATTGCAAAATACCAGGACTTAAAAATTGAAATTCAATGACTATGGCACAAAACAGCAGTGGTAATTCCAGTGGTAATTGGGTGCTATTCCAAAAGCACTGGAATTACATTTAAAACAGTTAAAAATTGACAAAATCACCATCAGTCAAATGCAAAAAGCCGCACTGCTTGGATCTGCACGCATATTACGAAAATACGTTATGACGTCCTAGGCCCCTGGGTGGGGCCCGACTAGTAACCAATGCCAAATTCAGTGAAACAACTGGCCGCTGTGATACAATTGTATAATAATAACAATAATAATAATAACAACAACAACAACTGGAATTACATTTAAAACAGTTAAAAATTGACAAAATCACCATCAGTCAAATGCAAAAAGCCGCACTGCTTGGATCTGCACGCATATTACGAAAATACGTTATGACATCCTAGGCCCCTGGGTGGGGCCCAACTAGTAACCAATGCCAAATCCGGCGAAACAACTGGCCACTGTGATACAATTGTATAATCATCATCATCATCATCATCATCATCATCATCATCATCATCATCATCATCATCATCATATAGGTCAGGGATGTCATCATGTAACATATCACTACTTTTTCCCCTTCTCTAGACCGGGTGTGGGCATGGCCAGACATGACACTCACAGGCCACGAGTTTGACACCCCTGATGTAGATACTCTATAAAACATGACCTAGATTGTTTGGGCTTTATCTTGCAATATTCCAGGATATAAACATTATTACAGGGTTGGATGATGACAATCATTCAGAGGATCAGGATTGCATGTTGCAATAAAATCATTTTTAAGAACATTTTTGTCCCAGCTGCATTGAGTTATTTAAACTCAGTGGCTGCACTGAGTTATTTAAACTCAGTGTTTTGGGTATGTTGCTATATGAAACTCAATTGAGCATCTATGAGATCTTACTTTTGGATTTAGTACAAACTCAAACAAATCCTTTAGAGTATCTCTTCCATTCATTTTACCCTGAATGACAAATTTTAATTCTCTCTCTCCCTCCCTCTCTCCCTCCCCCTCCCTCTCTCCCTCTGTCAAATATCTCACACTGATCCACATTATATATTATTAGTTAAGCAAATACACTCGCTGCCATTAAAGAGTATAAAATCTATTGCATTTAAATAGAAATTCCTCAACCAAGATTTGAAAAATATGTATTGTAATTATATATTTTATATTGCTGTAATACTATAGCACAGCCATGTTGGCACAATCCAAAGATGGGTAGACTCCTTTTGTTTGTGCAAAGACTCATAATTTTTTCACCTGCCCACCTAGAATATGAGAAGGATACGGTTTCTGACATTGCCTGGATTAATGAAGTCTACACTAGATATTCAGGACAATCTGGCAACTAGTGGAACAAACAATACATGACAAGGCAACAGAACCTGGAATTGATGGAATACTACTACATCAGTAGACCTAATGGGAAGGAATATATGAAACATACAGGACAATTATAGATGGAGAGGGGCAAATATGGGTGGACATTCACCTAACTGAGAAATAACTATCCAATGCTTCAACATAGTGAAGAGGAAGCTCACAACTTGTGATAGACCAACTACACATTACATCCCAAACTCAAAAAGATTTGGAAGAAGAACTGGATATGCAATCAATACCTGAAGCTGGATAGTTACTGCCAGCTGTTCTATTACAGAGCACAGCAGCTGATATGAGACATAAGATCATGGATAAACTAACTACAGTCAGCCTGATTACAGAAAGTAATCATTAATCATTAGAGTCAGCCAGATTACAATCAAGACTAATTATTAAGGCTCAGTGGATAACACCATCAGATAGTATGCTATAAAATGAGAATAGAGATCCCATGACAATCCCTACTATAACTGTAACTCAAATCAGTAAACTGATACAACCACTATAATCACTACAACCACTATAATCCTGGAGATGCTTGGCTACACAATCAACGAAATATGAATATGAATATAAGTGCAAATGTCCCTAGAAAATGATGCTAGCATCAAGGCAACTCAGAGAGAGGTTAGTTAGCTGATGAATTACAAAATGGTGTGAATATTAGTTCAGTTTTTCAGTTACTGAAAAATACAAGCGCCTGAATCCACCTGAATCCATAGATACAGTTAAACAAAAATTTAAAATATGAAATACTAGACCAAAGAGACACTAGCAAAGCAGAGGTCAAGAAGAGAAATGACCTGTTATCTCAAAAAATCCAAAGTGTACTCCCAACTGCAGTGCAACAACAGAATAACAGCTGTGCCACCAAAAGTAGAAACTGAACAGTATTAGAAGAACACATGAGAAAAAGAAAAGATATAATCTACCAGTTCAAAATGGCTGCAGGACCTCAGATAGCAATCTCCCAGAATAGGAACCAGTCACCATTACAGTAGGAGGAATCCAATAGCACGTCAAGAAAATGAAGAGCTGGACAGCATTTGACCCAGACATGAACCACACCTACTGGCTAAAGAAATTAACAGCAGTGCATAAATATCTAGAATCCTAGATGAACCAGTTGCTAACAGTAGACACCCACAAAGGAATAACACTGTCCAATTATTGGCCAAATAATCTTTCTCCCCATAATCTGAAAGTCCTATCAAGTATCATAGCCACCAAGCATCAGGAATGATTACCGGAAAGTATGTGATTCAGTGGCACCCATCTGTGAATGCTTGCCACTGTACAAAACAACACCAAAAGTCAATTCAAAACATTCAGCACAAGTGGCCATCAAGGGTAACATATAACAAGGTGATATACGTATACTGTTTCTGTTGCTGTTCTTCAAAAGCTTGATCCTATGCAGTCAGCTAATCATCAGGAATGGATATGAATATATGTTCAGGAATGGACCTACTATCAGCCACCTCATCTACAAGTGCGACATCAAATTGTATGCTAAGAATAAAGGAGACATAGAGTTTCTAATCCATTTGACACAGATCTACAACAAGGACACAGGGATGTCATTTAGATTGGATACTAGTAAAGAGAAGGGAGGTAGTTAAAACATGAGGTGGAATTACCAGCGGGCCATATAGTACAGTAGACACATAGATGAGTTATAAGTACCTTGCTACACCACAGTCACATGGAAATCATGAGGAGGAGGCAAGGAAGATGGCAACATCCAAATACTACCAAAAGATAAGAAAAGTTCTGAAGAGTCAGTTCAATGGGAAGAACAAGCTTCACACCATCAACATGTATGCCATGCTAGTCATCAGGTACTCTGCCAGTGTAGTAAGTTGGCCAAAGGAGGATATGGAGAGTGCTGATGTGAAGACATTGAAGTTCCTCATAATGTACCCAATGTTCCACCCCAAATTCAACACCCAGAGATTATATATCAGCTGGAAAGAGGGTGGGTGTGGTGAATGTCACAACGACTGACCTGCCCAAAATCCACAGCATTCAGGAATACATCAGTAAGATGACACCTAAACACAAGTTGGTGAGAAAATGCCTGACACAGCAACAGACATAGGAGGAGGATCAAATAGAGGAAGTGACATGGTGAGACCAGAACGTGCATGACATGTATCATCTACAGATAGTGAAGTGGTTGACATTGGGAAATCCAACCAGTGGCTGGACAGGGCTAGACTAAAAGAATGAACTGATCATAACAGCACAAGAACAGGCATTACACACTTTGTGCATAGACGTAGAGATGTACCACATAAGGTAGGACTCATGGTACAGATCTGTGCAGAGAGACCTCAGAGACAGTCCAGCACATACTATAGTGGCAGGGTTAAAATGCAGGCAAGAACACCATACACTGAATGATACAGTCAAGTAGCTGGCACTGTATACAGGTACGTTTGAACAGTGTATGGATTCAGATAGGAGGTTCCAAATCCAGTTGGGAAGTTTCACAGAAGGATGTGGAGAATATCAGGGCTAGTAACCTCTGGGACTTCCAGATCCAAATTGACAGACAGGTACTTTTCAATTAACCAGACATCATAGTAATAGATAGGAGCAGTAGTGGAGGTGGATACAGCAGCACTAAGTTAAAGCAACACGAGGAAGGAGGAGTATGGAAAGCTGGAGAAGTACTAGGCTTGAAGGAGGTGCTAGAGAGGATATGGGAAATAAAGTGTAAAATGATCCCAGTGGAACTAAGCACTCAGGGCTGACACCTAGGCTGGGAGAGTGGCTCCAACAGATCCCAAGAATGACATTAGCATTTTCTGTCTAGAAGAGCGCAGTGTTAGGAACAGCTAAGATTTTAGCTCAACCCTCAAACTCCTCAAACTCTGGTAGAATATCTGAGATTGAGGAAGACACAGACCATAAGGCTGAACAGGGAATTGTTTAAAATAGTAATAGCAATATAATTTAGCAATTTATATACTGCTGTACACTATGGTAACTGCACTCTTTCAGCAGTTTACAATGTAAGTATTATTTGCATTTTGCCCCCAACAATCTGGTCCTCATTTTACCGACCTCTGAAGGATGGAAGGCTGTCAATTTTGAACGCTGTGAGGATCAAACTCTGGGCTATGGGCAGCATTTGTCTGCAATACTGCATGTTAACTACACTGCACCACCAGGTCTTAATATAATGATTTCTTATAATGCCTGTATATCTTTATCAACAGCTTTAGAATATTTGGATGCAACATTTTCTTTTTGAAGTTTATCAGATCATTTCACTTGGCTGTATATAGCTTTCATATAGATTCATTGATAAGTCAGTAATCCTTTCTTCTCCTTCAAAATGTGATCAAAATACATTCAAGTTTATTAAACTCCATAATTAAATATGTTTCTTAATGTATTCCTTCCTAGAATCCCCATTTCTAAACCTGATATCAAACTACGCCTATCCTATAGACCTTTGAACTGAAAACTGTGTCTGAACATTAATGAAATGCAAACGATGTAGTATAAATGCATTCTGATCTGCACATTAATCCAGGAGCTATAGATCACGTCAGTTGTATTGGAATTCACAAGGTCAAATTCTTCAAGCATCCCTAAGATCATAAGAAGAGTCCTATTGGATCAGATCAAAGGGTTATCATTCAGCACATTATTCTCACAGTAGCCAACTAGATGCTGATCAGGACCCACAAGGACTATATAAATGCATGTATACATCCTTCCCAAACTGGCATGCAGAGGAAACTGGCAATATAGCACATACTGCCTTTGACAGCAGAGATAATAATGAAGCCATCATGACTACAGTCATTGATTTTTAGTAGATTAATATCAAGGGAGAATGGTTTAAAAAATACTTTGGTCCCAGGCTGATACTTGGCTTGTGCTGTGTCTAAAGGAATTTGAAAAAAAGAATATTAGATTACTATGTAAATATCTTTCCATTCTTAGAATTTGAAATGTACTCTATGAATTTGGTGTGTGTGTGGGTGTGTGACTGCAAATATGTGAGTGTATATATGCATGTGGAGAGACGGACAAAAAGAGAGCAGGAAGTTACATGCATTATAATTCAAATTTTGCTAATGGAGGTACATTATGATTAGAATGGTAATGATACTAATAAAATCTATAATTTGGTATAGTGATAAAAATGCTGGCCTAGAAGCAAAGACACTGTGAGTTCTACTCCCACCTTAGGCATGAAAGTCAGCTGGGTAACTTTGGGCAATCACTCTTTCAGTCCAACTTATCTCATTGGTGTTATAGAGAAAATAGGAAAGACTATTATATATGTTCATGCCTTGAGTTACTTATAAAGTAATAAAGATGAGATAATTGACTCTCTGATCACTGAACTCTTAGATTTCCACAATGTGAATGGCATCTGAAAATGGTTTCTAAACGCTCTACAGCAGAGTTATCTGTCTAGTTATTTAATTAATATGTATTGGTTTTAATTACTCAATCCAAATTCTTTCCTTTTCTTACTAAGAATGCAAATCTTTAAGTCAGTGCAAATCAAATATATTTCTATTGTGGAAAGAAAGTGCATACAAAAGGTTGTTTATTATCTGTAGTTGAAACACAAAAAATATTAAATAATATTATAGATAGCATTATATAACATTTAACAATTTTTGTGTTCCACTTATAATCTCTGTTAAAAAATATATCTTTCCTTGCATTTTCCTGCAAGTCCAAAGTCTGCTATTTTTTTGGATCCACAAAGTGTTTATGTGTTGAAACCGGGATTGACCAACAGGCTCATTGCCCATACCTGACATTGAAAGCTGAAAAAGACTGACTGGTCACCAAGCTGGCTTTCTAGTCCCTAAGATGGTTATGGTTATGGTTAAGTTTATTTATAGGCCGCCCTTTTCCCTGAGGGGACTCAGGGCGGCTTACAACTTATATAGGAAGGGGAAACATGTAAGACAATACATAATTAAAAGAGTAAAGCAACATTCATTCAACATTCGGGCGGGGGTGGATTATAATCTTTAACCCCAGGCCTGACAGGATAGCCAGGTCTTGAGGGCTGTGCGGAAGGTCTGGAGGGTGGTGAGGGTATGAATCTCCACGGGGAGATCGTTACAAAGGGTCGGAGCTGCTACTGAAAAGGCTCTCCTCTGCGTAGTTGCCAGTCGACACTGACTGGCAGATGGAACTCGGAGGAGGCCCAATCTATGCGATCTAATGGGTCATGAGGAGGTGATTGGCAGGAGGCGGTCTCTCAAGTACCTAGATCCACTACCATGGAGGGCTTTGTAGGTGGTAAGTAGCACCTTGAAGCGCACTCGGAGATCAACAGGTAGCCAGCGCAGCTCGCGGAGGATAGGTGTTATGTGGGTGAACCGAGGTGCACCCACAATCACTCGCGCGGCCGCATTCTGGGCCAGAGATGAACCAGAACTCTAGAGCCTAGTGCCTTAACTATTAACTTTCTACTCCCTGAGATGAACCAGAATTTCTAGAGCCTACTGCCTTAACTATTAGACCAAATTGGCATTCATATAAACTCTATTAATACATCATTGTTCATTTGTTTATTAGTAATATAAACATAATCCCTTTAAACATGTGCCCATATCAGTTACTCTCATCGGATGATATATTGCACACAGTTACCTTACTGTACTTCCCCCCAAAATAAGAACAGGTCTTACATTTATTTTTGATCCAAAAGACCCATTAGGGCTTTTTTTTGGGGGGGGGAGTTTTATCAGCACCAGCAGCAGAAGTCCCATCTAGCAGGAGCCCATACACTCATGCACTCACTCCGTCCCACTGTCTGGTTGCTCATTGCCACAATGGAGATGGAGCTCTCCCACAGATCCTGCACCCATGCACTTCGGGATCCCTGCAACCAATGCCCTGCCACCTGCTTACCAGGTGCCACTGCTGTGGGAACTTGGGATTGTTAAAGTGCATGACATACTTTGAGAACTTGAGTAGATGCTGGATCACATGCCATCCAATGCCAGCATGACATGCAAAGAGGGCCTTGGCAGTCCCTTGGCCAACTCCAGGAGTTGGGTCAAAGATGCTTCCAGACTGGTAGGCCAAGAGGTAGTGACTCTTGGCTTGCCAATTTGGCCCAAGTTGACCAGATGGGCCTCCTGGGCCAAGTCATCATCCAATCAGTCCAGGTCCTCTTTACGACCAGTCAGGCCCACAACCCACACCAGGCTCCTTGGGAAGTTCGCAGCCAAACAAGGCTGGGCCTTGGGCTGCTGCTCCATCACCCTGAAGGTGCCCCTCCCAGAGTGGGACACAGCAGTAACAGAAGCAACAGTGCCTGTCCAGGGTAGCACTGAGCATCCACAGTGGACTCCATCACAGCTAACCATGGTAGGGAAGCACCGGGCCAGTGGGCTGCCAGGAGAAAGAGGGGTGTGAGGGGATCCCCTTGTCCTCCTCTGGGCAGCAAGGGCCAGCTTCATCTCCAACTGCTTTCTAGTCACTCAGGAGAAAAGCGAGAGTGGGGGGCCTGGCTGCAAGGGTCCTGAGGTGCACAGGTGCAGAGCACCAGCTGCCTTGCCTGACCTCATGGTGCCATGTGGCTACCTACCCCATTGCGACCGTGAACAACTAGACAGTGGGACAGAGTGGGCCACTGGCTGCACGGGCTCCTGCTGGTCATGGCTGCTTTGTCAGTGCTGCTGCTTCAAGGCAAAGAGGGGATGCAGCGTGGGTGTCCTGGCTGCGAGGGTCCTGAAGTGTGTGGGTGTGGGCCATGTGGAGCAGCTCAACCCACTTGTCACCTGCTCACCTGATCTCATCATGCTGGCACTTGTGTGCCACACAGCGGCCTGTCCTGTTGCAACTATGAGCAACCAGACAGTGGGACTGAGTGAGCAGGCAGCCATGCCAGCAAGCAGCCATGCCAACTCCTGCTGGATGGGGTTACAGCTGTTAGTGCCGCCACTGGGAGGTGAAGTGGATGGCTTGGCTGTGTGGCCCTGAGGTGCATGAGTACAAGGCATGGGACAGCTACAATCCCCCCACTTGCCTCACTTCACCTCATGATACCTACCCTGTTACGGTCGTGAGCAACCAGATGGTGAGATGAGGCTTATTTTGGGGGTAGGGCTTATATTAGGTGCAGGCTAAAATTATGCTAGGACTTATTTTTTAATTGGGTCTTATTTTGGGGAAAACATGGTAGGCACTTGGTGCATTTTTTTTAATCAACTGGGTCTTCAAAGAGTTAACCTAGAATAAAAGCAAATCTTTATGCAGGTCAACTATTTTACTAACCCAAGGAGCTGCTGATACAGTTCTACAGAGGAATTATTGAGTCTGTCATCTGCACCTCTATAATTGTCTGGTTTGGTTCTGCAACCCAACATGACAGACACAGACTTCAGAGGATAATCAGAACCACAGAAAAAACAATTACTGCCAACCTGCCTTCCATTGAGGACCTGTACACTGCACTAGTCAAAAAGAGGGCTGTGAAAATATTTACAGACCCCTCACATCCTGGACATAAATTGTTTCAACTCCTACCCTCGAAATGATGCTATAGAGCACTGCACACCAAGACAACGAGACACAAGAACAGTTTTTTTCTGAACGCTATCACTCTGCTAAAAATATAATTCCCTCACCACTGTCAAACCATTCACTAAGGCTGCATTACTATTACTATTAGTCTTCTCATTGTTCCTATCATTCATCTCTTCCTACTTATGACTGCATGACTGTAACTTTGTTACTTGTATCCTTATGATTTATATTGATATTGATTGTTTCCTGAATGCTTATTTGTACCCTATGATTAGTGGTGGGTTCCTACCGGTTTGGCCAAACCGGTAGTAGCTTGGTGGCCTGCGTCGCTAGAACTGGCAGTGATCCAGGCCTGCCACATCTTCAAACTAGTTCTCCCAGCGGTGCCATAGATGCCGCCATCTTGTTTTTTGCTTCTCTACATTCTCAGAGCAATTTTTATTGCATTTATGGTCAAATGTGCACACTGAACTGGCAGTAATGCTGGCAGCAACATACCCCTGCCAATCATTATCATCAAATGCTGCACCTAAATGTAACATCATGATACATCACAATACATCATGTGACGCAATTGAGTTTGACACCTGTGTTCTGGACCAATTCAGGAGTAGGGAGCAAGGTGAATCAATGTTTCTCTTCATTTCCCCAGAGTCAGTTGCAATTGGTGTTTATGGGAGAAGGGGGGAGAGAGATCTAACAAAAGTAATCTCTGTTGGGGATTCTGCTATTTCCCTATTCCTCTCTAAGATCTACATGAAGTTACTTGGACAATGTGATGATATCCCATTGTAGATCGCTACATCAAGTTGACCAAGTGATGCTGATGAAGTTCTTCCATAATATTTGGAGGCTGAGAGTATGGAATGGAGAAGGATAGGCTTCAGCTAAACCCCTGAGAAAAACTGAGTAACTTTGGGTTTTAATGTTTTTCCAGTTTAAGTTCTCAATGGGTCCACACTACACCAGACAATTCTTGTTTGGGAAGCAGATGATACCCAGGATCAGAAGAGCTTTTTCACAGATTTGTCTTAAGCATCTATTATGTTGTTTCTGGATTGGAAGACCTTGGCCATCTTCCATGCGGATTACTGTAATGAGCTCTAAATGGGAGTGCCCTTTAAGAATGTTGGGAGAGTTATGGGCACACTTTGCTGCATCTATGTTACACCACTGCTTCATGAGCTGCACAGGAGGCTTTTGGATGCAATTCAAGGTGCTGGTTACTACCTATAAAAGCCTTGATGGCATTGAAGCAGATTATTTGTGGGACTCCATCTTTCCAATTGTTTCTCTTTACTCACTAAATCCAAAAGGGTAGGCATTATTGGTTCACATACACTAAGCAGTGACATCTGGTGAGACCAGACAGTGGGTCCTCTCTCTTATAGTGCCTTCTCTTCATCATACCCCACCCAAATATTTGTTATACCCTGAGATTGATGGATACTGAGGTACCATGTTGTTCCAATTACATCAGACCCACCCAATCAAGCAGGGAGAACATGTTGTGAATCCCTTTGGTGAAAAAAAAGACTGGTGGGATCTAGGTGGAAGGCCTTTTCTGCTTTGCTCCCACCATTTGGAACATCTTAGTCTCAGAGGTGAAATGTACCTACTCTGGTTTTTCAAAAGAGTGTTAAGACCTGAGTCTGCCAATTACCATGGTGGTCTAAGAATGTAATGCAACCCTGGGGATAGCTGATGGTTTGAGGGTACATCTTCCACCTTCTTAACCTTTTAGCCTTCTGAAATATTGAAACTTTGATTTTTATTTCTAACTTATAAAATTTAACCTTGTTTCTAATTCTGTTTTAACTATGCTTTTATTCATGTGTTTATATTGCTCAGCTATGTTGTTGTAAACGGTTCCACCACAAAACCGCGCTCGACTAAACCGCGCCCGACTAAACCGCGTCGCTGATGTCATCAACAGGGCAACAACAGCGTGGAGACAGAAGCACGCTGTAAACCCTAAACCTAAAATTAACCCCTAAACCTAAACCTAACCCCACTAAACCTAATCCTAACCCTAACCCTAAACCTAACCCTTAACTTAACCTAACCCTAAACCTAACCCTAACCCTTAACCTAACCCTAAACCTAACCCTAACCCTTAACCTAACCCTAAAGCTAACCCTAAAGCTAACCCTAAAGCTAACCCTTACCTTAAGTTGAATCGGCTTGCTTTCAAAGCGCTATTTAAAGTGCCCTTCTTTCTCCGCGCTGGCTGTTGTCGCCCTGTTGATGACGTCAGCAACGCGGTTTAATCAGGCACGGCTTAGTCGAGCGCGATTTTGACGGGTCACGGTTGTAAACCACCCAGAGTCACTTAGGTGAGACGGACAGTGTAGGAATTGAATGAATGAATGATTAAATGAAAGAATGAATATCATAAATCTTTAAAACTTGAATGTTTCCCTAAGTCTGTAAATTGAGTGAATTAATCTTGTTTTTTTTCCTGAAATGAAGAGGATTATGTGGTTTGAGTTTCATTGTCCTTAGGTGCCATTGTTTATATGTGTATGTATGTTATTGTTTTTTTTTTATTCTTTCAGTTTTGAATCTTGTCTTATGATTGTGAGATGGGTGGCTATGTAAATCAATAATGTAAATAAACATGTAAATGTTGATTGTATGTGGAATAGTTTATTTGGCCATATTGTAAATGTGTTGTGTGACGGATAGACGCAGGAGCCATGGATGCAAGACAGATCTTTATTATGACAGAGATGACAGCGATTCGAACTTTCCCTGAACGGCCAGGGTATTTATACTAGAACTCAGAGCAACTGTCAAAATGACCAGCCAATCAGGCCGCAGCTGGTATTTGCATATTCAACACTCCTTCCCCCCAGTTCTAAAGACTATTTGCATATTCAAACTCTCTCCTTCCCCCCAGTTCTGCGCATGCTCGGCCTCGCTGTTGCTAGATTGCTGGTGAGTCCTTCGTAGTGAAAATTGGGAACCAGGATAGAAATCAGGTCCTTTGGGGTCTTTGCGGCGGGGGGAAGCTCTCGTTGGGTTTTAGGGAGGCTCTCGTTGGGTTTTAGAGTCTCGGACGGCTCTCGCTGGGTCGAGAGGCAAGCGGTGGCCGTGTAGAGAGAGCTTCAGTCGTCCTGGGCTCCTCAAGTGCTCTTTTGGAAGAAGCGGCGCGGAACTAGGCTTTGGAGAGGCTAGCGGTGGAGCTGTAGATGGAGGCAAAGCAGAGGCAAGCGGATTGCACAGGTGTAGAGGCATGCTCAGGTGTAGAGGCATGCGAGCGGCTTTATAGTTAAGGCGGCCGAATCCAGAGGAATAATTCAGGTCTGATAATGTAACAAGGAGTGGCCAGAGGAGTAGGTCAGCCTGGTGTATATAGTGAGTGTGCTAGCGAGTGTATATAGTGAGACGGCCGTGTTGGAGAGGCTGTGCGGTTGTGAGCGGGGATCGGTCGAGCGGCTGCTACCAGAGGGCAGACTTCAGAGGCGCTAAAGGCGGTTACTGGTGGAAGCTTCGGTTACTGATGAAAGCTTCGGCTGCTCTTCAAATTTATGCACGCTGAGCCCCTTCAAATCTAGACAGGCTGAGCGAGCGTAGCCGGTGCATGCTAGGTGGCAGCTTGGAGAACGAGGCGGTTTGTTGAACGCGGTGGTTGGAACGAGGCGGTTGGTTGGGCCTCTCGACAGCCATGTAATGCTGAGAGTGCCGTAGGAACAGCGGGCAGCAGGCAGGCAGCGGCCCCATGCGTGGTTTAGCCGTCACGGTCCATAGCTCGTCCCTGAGTAGCGGCAGCGACTCCAGTCGAGGTTAAGCGTAGAAAGCCCGTCCCTCGGACGGATGGAGGCCGCGCCTGATTGCTTACTCAGGTTGGCTAAAACCGGAGGCCCACGGCGGTGCCAAGGCGGCGGCCTGCGTTCACGTTGGCTGATGTTGTTCCCTCGCTTCTGTCTTAGGCTCTGCGGGAATCACATATCCCACCTTCGTCGCCAGTATTGTAAATGTGTTGTGTGAGGGATAGACGCAGGAGCCATGGATGCAAGACAGATCTTTATTATGACAGAGATGACAGCGATTCGAACTTTCCCTGAACGGCCAGGGTATTTATACTAGAACTCAGAGCAACTGTCAAAATGACCAGCCAATCAGGCCGCAGCTGGTATTTGCATATTCAACAGGCCATCTCAAATTGTTTGAGTAACTTTACCATGTTATTCCTCCACCTTTTTAAAAAATCTGAGTGTACATATATGTCACAGTTCATCCCTAAATATAAATAAAAGAATAAGCATGTTATTTGAGAATACTGGTGACTGACTATCTACAAAAGTTCCTAATAGCTGAAAACTCAGTAAGAAGCACTTTCCAAAAGTGATTTAGAAAGGAAGTATGCAAACAGTGTCCTTTTAAAGGCACTGGCCTGGATCTGAGCAAGATGATTATTCTTGCCATACAAAAGCATTTGACATGAAGACTTCAATGCAATTTTTAAAAAGTTCATAAAAAATATTGTAATTTTTATAATTTAATTTACAGATTAAAATTATTTTTTTATCCATTTCCATCAGTTCTTTATCCCCAGGCTATTTATGATAATCAGCGAGAGGAATTATTTTTCTACTCTTTCTCTTCCTTTTTAACAACCTCCCCTTCCTCAGGCACTAGGAGTGACGTAGTTCCCTAAGAACTAGACTACTTCAGCTAAGTGAACAGAAAGAGGACATTTGTTTTCAGCAAAGAAAATATTTTTGTTTGTTTGGAACCTGTGGAGATACCTGAACATTTTTCTCTGATTTGGATTTTGTATGAGTTAAGAGAAAATCTGAATCTTTGAGTCTTTGACTAAGTCTTTCACTTTGACTCATTTGTGATGGCTTTTTATATGTTTTTGAAGTTCAAAACAGATGTCAAAATGGCACTTTGTAGCTTATTCATTTGAAGATGAAGGGATCTATTGGAGTTGACTGAGAAATTTAATGGTACAATTTTTGTTGCTTAGGTCCATAGTTCTGTTTAAGTAGCTATTATTTGTGTATATGTTCCAAATATTGTACTTTAGTTTGCTGCTTGATTTTAAAATGCAATCTTCTTCTGGATTATATCAAGCTGGATTTCTAAGAAATGTTAAAAAGTTCTTTCTGAAGAAGACACTTAATTTGAATGAATTCTGGAATACTTGAGTATATCTGGCTATAAGCAGACTACTAGGGAGATATGTAGCCAATCAAGCTTGTATATAATGTTCCCTTTTCTATATGAACTACTCCAGTCAAGAATTATTTCCCAGTTTGGATTTCCAGGGTAGAAATGCAAGACTGAAGATGGTTCTACTAAAAGTGGAACTGATGACAACGACATATGAAGAGCCAGCAAGAGCCAATGAAAAGTAGATTGGTTCTTCAATCAGTCCTTTCTGGACAAGGCCCACCTATGCTCCATCTATACTTGTAATGAAGAGGGAAATCTCTTCTTTATGTGTTTCTTTTCTTTTTCTTTACTCTGTTACTATTTTTTTTATTCTTTTTTGTTTTGTTTTCTGCATCTTCTACTCTTTCTTTATATTCTGCTATTGTTTGTATTCATTTTTATTATTCTAATTGTAATCTTTATTGAAATTAGAATTAAAATATTGTTTCCCAGTTTAAGGATCAAACAAAGTATGCCACATGAAATAGCCTCTTTTTTTCATTGAGCTAAAACAATTACCTTATGTTATAAAGTAGTCTCTAAATAACATTGCTATAGTTTTGTTCAGTTCAGTCCAGAACTGGACAGTGACAACAGTGAGAACTGGACAGAGAACCACTGTTTGGTTCAAAATTGGGAAAGGAGTTTGGCAAGGCTGTATACTGTTGCCCTGCCTATTTAACTTACATGCAGAGAACATCATGGGAAAGGCGGGGGTAGATGAATCAAAAGTTGGAATTAAGATTGCCGGGAGAAATATCAACAACCTCAGATATGCAGATGAAACTCAACTTTAAGAAAACTAAGATCATTAGATCCAGCCATCTTAATTCTTGGCAAATAGATGGGGGAAAAATGGAGGTAGTGACAGATTTTATTTTCTAATAAATGTTTTTTAATTTTAGTTTAAAACAGGTACACATCTTTCTTTACATCTGTAAAAAATATATCAATCAGTTACAGATAAGTTTTAGTACATCTCCTCCACAGTCAACCAACATAACTCATATTAACTAAGGCATTATTATATATCCATTTTCATTTAACTGTAATTATTATTTAGCAATATTGATGAAAGTAATAATCTTGAACAATCCCTGCCCACACCGGTGGGAGAGGAAAAAAAAAAGAAAAGAAAAAAAAGGACAGATAAAAGATAAAAATTAAAATAAAGAATAAAAAATAAAAATAATACAAAAAAAGACAAAAACGACAAGAGACAAGGCAGGAAAAAGAAAACAAAACACAGGTATCTATTATAAAAAAGAAGAAGTATATCAACTGGTTACAACATGCTTTGGTGCTTCTCTTCCATTAACTCATATTAATTCAAATATCTTAACTCGAATATTTACCATATCAACATCATTATACCTCCAGTTTTAATTACCTATGGTTATTTAAACATCCTTCATCCTTAACTATGCATTACATAATTAATCCATAACACATGCTGACAATTCATTTACTTATTTATAAAATCCTCTATTATCATCAAGTCCTCATATCCTATTTTAGCTGGACATCCATAATATTTAATTATATCATATATCATAACATTTTCCCAGTATTGATTAACATTTGATTGTATGTATTTTATTTAGTTTTTAATAGTGATAATTATTGTAGTTAATACTCTTTATGTATAATCTTCCAATTGTTAGTTATCATATCAACTCCACATTATATACATTACTATCAATATCAATTATTATTCAACTATATCTGTTACAAGAAAAGGCAATTAGGTTTAACTAGTTTTCAGTTGTGTTCTTCAATCTATCAGCCAGTTCCAAATTGTATATATTACTATCCATTCCATCTATCAGCCAGTGTCTCTCCAATAGCAAGATCCTCTCCAGCCAATTGCCACGCGTTGGATAAATTTACCAAATGTTTTCATAATCAAATCCAGACAAAGATATTTGGGCACCTTTGGACTCTGAATGTCAGTGACGAAATAATAATAATGTTGTCCTGGGCTTGTAAAATTTTCCAAATTAACTTTAATTCTCAAGGGTGGATTTTCCATTCCTCCTGCACTCTGTCTTTTTAAATGAGTCTTCTTTATAGCTTCCCCCCTCCTTTCTTCCTCTGAGATAGACCAGACACCATTTCTCACATTTTCCGTTTGTATTTCAGGAGCATTTAAACATTCAACAATCTCAGTTTTTGCTTCATATTTTAAGATCAGATGATCCAGTTTTCTTTCCAGTCTTTGATAAGAATCAAAAAGTCCTCTACATGCGGAAAAAAGTCTCTGAAATGAAATCTTAGAGGTATTTTGGGACGCCATGATGTGTGTCGCAGTTAAAAATTGCAAACTCTTTTTTTTTTTTCCACAGACTTCTTAGTCTCTCACAGGCTGTGATTGTAAACAAAGCCGAGTAGTAAAGTAATAAAAGTGTCGAGTCGTGACGGGCTAATTAGTAGAAAATAAATTTTACGATCCACTTAAGGAGATTCAGAGGGGGGAGGGTGTCGAGGAGTTTCTTGAAGCGTTTAAGAAGTAAAGTAACCACCAGCCATAAATCCATTAGAAAAAGCCAATTCGCCGCTAAATTTCCCTGTTCTTTGGTTTCAGTTATCTTAAGTTTTTAACGCAAACAGTCTCTCTTGGATAATAAAATCAGCTTACCAGATGACATCACTTCTAGCATTCTTAGGGGCAACCTGCAGTTTCAGTTAGCACGCAGCTAATCCAGAAAGGAATTGGCACGAGGAGTTAATACCCCCCCCAGAGATTTGCGGGTATCTCTGAGGTCCTGGGTCTCTCCTCACCTTCACTGTCTTCTCCGGGACAGCTAGGGTTCAAAGAACCCGTCCAAAAATCCTTCGGTATAGAGTAATTTCAGGAGTAGCCTGAAACTCCATCTTCTCAGTGCTAAGCCCCGCCTTCTTCCTTTTCGTGACAGATTTTATTTTCTTGGGTTGCAAGATCACCACAGATGGGGGCTGCAGCCAAGAAATTAAAAGACGCTTGCTCCTGGGGAGAAAACTATGGCAAATCTAGACAGCATACTAAAAAGCAGAAACATCACCCTGCCAACAAAAGTGTGTATAGTCAAGGCTATGGTTTTCCCAGTTGCAATTTATGGCTGTGAAAGTTGGACCATAGGAAAGGCTGAGCACCAAAGAATTGAGGCCTTTGAGTTATGGTGCTGGAGAAGACTCCTGAGAGTCCCTTGGACTGCAAGGCGATCAAACCAGTGAGTCCTAGAAATCATCAACCCTAACTGCTCTTTAGAAGGCCAGATCCTGAAGATGAAACTCAAATACTTTGGTCACCTAATGAGAAGGAAGGACTCATTGGAGAAGAGCCTAATGCTGGGAAACATTGAGGACAAAAGAAGAAAGGAACAACAAAGAATGAGGTGGATGGATGGAGTCACTGAAGCAGTAGGCATGAGCTTAAATGGAGTACAGAGGATGGTAGAGGACAGGAAGGCCTGTTGGAACATTGGCCACGTGGTTGCAATGGGTCAGACATGATTTCTAAACTAACAACAGCAATAGTTTTGTCCTCCATTTCACACTTTTAAAAAAAATCCAGAGAGACTATAAGTAATGAGAGAATCCCCCCCAAAACTGTTTTGATAGCTCCAATAAACAATATTCGTGTAGATTTGAACTTTTTTCAAAAGTCCAAGATTTGTTCATTCTGCCAGGAGGCATAGGGAGAATCATAAAATGACATTGAGGGAACTTTAAGAATAAAAATTTCTATGTTTGATGCAAAGCTAGGGAGGAATGGAAAGAGACATTGCTCAGAAATGGAGAGATGAGAAAAGTGATTCAAGATATTCTAATTGAAAAATTTAATAGGTGACAAAATCATCAATTGTCTGGAAGTATCCTTTTCCAATCAAACCAAGCTACTCATAGTGAATGGTCCAGGAAAGCAAAAATAACTAAAGCCTGAGATGAAAACACCATTAAACCTGCCACCCAAACTTAAATTAAGCTCTTCACTTAATTTAAATGCTCTAATTTTCTTTTTCTATTCTACACTGCTAATACTTATTTAGTGCTTCATTTAATCTGCATTTTATTCTTTATTTTTTATCTAAATTGGGATGCTAATTTCCTCAGCTCTAATCATTATAATTTGATGTATTTTTGTTATCCTTGGTGTTCCCCAAAGAAATTTGTTGAATGTTTTGTGTGTTACACACAGACACAAACACACACAGACACAGATTGTTTATATAAGATAACATTATTTAATTCACTAAAATACACTTTCTGCCACTGTTTAGTTTACGTGCCTGGGTGGAAGAGGAGGTGTTTCGTATTTTAGTCACATTCCTAAGTATATACATAATAAAATTCAACATCATCAAAATTGAAAGGCACATTTCATTCTTTGAACCTTTCATTCTTAATAACCACCAGAATCTTCAGGATATTGCAACTCCTTCTACCCAGCCATGGAGGTGTAGGTCCTATAGACCTTGGGTAAAATTATCCTTCCATTCTTGCATATTCAAGGTCTGCCCTGTCTTCCAGGGCTAAGACAGGATGGATAATGGATAAAAATGAAATAATTACAGGTCTGACATTTACTTCTAGCAAATTAAGTTAAGGATCCCAACAACTCAGCAATCTAGGTTATATAGAACTTCAGAAAGCTAAATGTAGGATTGGCCTTAAATATCAAGTCTAATTTATCCATGTTACAGCTTGCCCAATACCTCCCATATTTCTTTCAGTTCATCCCTTCCACATTTCTGTCTTCCTACTTCATTTGACCCTGGATTCACACAAACCTCTCCCAGCAATTAAATGCTGTTGTTTGTTTCATATTACATGTAAAAGAAGCTTTCAATAAAAATAATGGTCCTCCCATGCCATTTCTCATAGGCTGCAATTTGAAACCAGCAGCCCCAGGAATTATTCACATATGTTTCCTGATTCCGCAGTTATCTTGCTTTTCTTTCACAGATCACACTCTGGTGTTCTTCCCACTGATCTGACTCTTACCCAGGCTTCAGTGTTAGAAAGGACTAATCCTTTCAACTCTGGACTATTCTGTCAGGGCCAAATCTCTTTTCATAATTGGAACTATTGTTCCTGCCAAAAATTCATTACACCTGATTAACCAATCCACTAGTGACAAAAGAGGAAAACTAGCTGGCTGCTCCTGTTAAATAGAATAGAATCAATGTGAAATATCTAATGCCAAATATCTGGATTCCATTCACCATGATGTCTGCCAGTCTCCTAAAATTCTTCTATTGGTAGAGATCAATTTCTGCCGATTGGCTGAAGTTCAGATGGCAGCAGCCCTTACTCCAGCAGCATTGGCAGTAAAATTCTAGATTACCGTTTCTTGTGAAGGCATCTGCTGACAGCCAATTGTGTAGAGCGAACATATTCATTTAATCAGACACTCTTCATTTCCATTTCTGAAGGACAGTAGTTTGATCAATTTTAGTTTGTGCCCATTATTATACACATGTAGAAATATTAAAATCTATATTAAACTATATTAATTTCTCAAAAAAGATTGATATCAATTGGCTGTCACTGTTAGAAAGGGGCAGTGCTTTTGCATACATGGCAAGGGAAGAAAAACTACTTTGTGACTAGAAGCTTCATCTGAGTAGACAGAAGAAAAACTATGCCAAGTCAAAACTTTTTTCAAAATGATTGCCCCTATTTGAAGTTTTACTGTCTTCAGGGCTCTGTAGCAGATAAAGTCAGTGGGAGCATTCTTTTGCCTGCTGTTCAATCCTCTCCCCATTGACATCCCCTTTGATGCTGCTAGAAAGAGAGATTTTAAAAATGCAGGTTTTTAAAACAACTTACTCTTCTATGTGACCTGAGATGAATTTTAAAGGCTTTCCAAATGAGACGACCTCCAAAGAAAGGAAGTGGGTGAATTGGTGAAAAATGTGTCTATCTGGAAAAATACATTTCCATCTTTCTTTTGTCAAAAAATAAAATGATTTAAAAAGCTCTGAATAGTGTATTGCTGAATATAAAGCACTGAGGAATAATTGTTGCCTACTGTCCTGAATGGCATTTGGCTTTTGGCCTCTTGCCCAATCATATTCTGAATAAGAACTACTAGATTGTAATTCACACTCTACCATGCCTTACTGCTTAATTAAAGCAAACTAACTCCTTCTTAACATAACAAATGATTGGAGAATTACTATAACAAATCTGACCGGACATATCTTTTTTTTCTTTACAGCCTATTCTTCTTGTCAATATACAGGTTGATCACTTGTGTGAACAAAAAACATAGTTTGTATTCTAGTATATACTCTTTTTTCTTCTTCCTGTAATCAGTCCTGATTCCTGTTAACTTCCATGTCCAAATTCATGCAATTTTCCCGAGAAACAACCTTCCTTCCTTCCAGTCTCGCCTACTTAGAAGTACTAACCAAATCCAAACCTGCTTAATTTCCCTGACTAGATAAGGTCGCCAGGTTGTCCCACATAATGACATCCTCACATTCCTCTTTGAAATCAGAAGGATTAATTAGAAAGTACTCTGAAATAATTGAAGTGCAAGCAAAGATTTTACAGTACAATCCTAAACCCAGTTCCAAATCTTACAATTGCTTGTGTGGAGAATCATTGTTGAACTTGGAACAATGAGGTTTCATCTGTGATGGTGTAATTCAAATTGTCACATGCAGTTAGAATCCAGTACTGTATTAATGATTATTAAGTCAGTAAATATAAAAAAAATAATTATACCTAAGATGACTGAGAATATCTACAGTCTTTTAGCTATACAATTTGGTATGGACACCTTTTGAATGATGTGGGAGTAGGAATAGATTTCCAGAGAAAAATTGCAGACTACAGGAACCAGGAGTACTACTCAGGTGACCCTGAAGACCCAGATAAACCCCCAACTGCTTCAATGACCCTTTAAAAGGATGCAGATTACCAGCTGTCTGCAAGCAATATAAATCCTTCCACTCTCC